>NC_058085.1:706850-1006850 GCF_014858855.1 Bufo gargarizans
CGCCTCTGCCTCATCCTTAGGTCCTGCACTGTTGCTCCTGGTTACGACTTGGCCTGCTGACTTCGTCTGTACCTCTGTTACCTTGCTCTACTAGCTCCAGGTCGGCCTGGACCAGCTGCCTTGTGTTCCAATCCTCCTCAAGAGATAGCGACCTGGTGTTCTCCTCGGGATAGTCTTTCCCCACCATTAGGGGTACTGTGAAGATTGAGGGGTTCACTTAGGCAAAGCCCATAGAGGAGGTAGGACACGTGGCACAGTGGGTTCAAACCCGCTGGTTCGTGACACACACACACACACAGGGGAGGATTGGGCTAAAAATAATTAATACTCTTAATACTCACCAATTCCCTGTTGTTGCCTTTCCAACGCTGCTCCACTTCCTAGTCCTGGGTTTCACACACAGAAAATGTATTAGGATGCTGCTCATTCATTGGCTACAGTGAGGATTCACCAGTCAGTGCAAGTCATGTCCTGTGTGTTAAGCCTGTGACCAGGAAGTGGAGAAGAGCGGGGACCAGAGCAGTGTTTGAACAGCAGTGGTGGAGGATCAGCGAGTAACAATATAAGGCTACTTTCACACTATCAGCAGGACGGATCCGACAGGCTGTTCACCCTGTCGGATCCGTCCTGCCGCCATTTCGCCGTGCCGCCACTCCGTCCCCATTGACTATAATGGGGACGGAGCGGAGCTCCGGCGCAGCATGGCAGTTCGCGCTGAGAGGCCGCCGGACTAAAAAGATGGACATGCAGTACTTTTAGTCCGACGGCCTTTCGCCGTGCACTGCCGTGCTGCGCCGGAGCTCCGCCCCCGTCCTCATTATAGTCAATGGCTGAACAGCCTGTCGGATACGTCCTGCCGCTAGTGTGAAAGTAGCCTAACAATGATTCCCCTGAAAACCCTTTTTAGTGAATTATGGCTACTTTACATGACATGACACATCATGGTTTTTATGCAATGTATTTGCTATTAAGGCCTGATAGCTTGTGAAGACATCTTTACTCATTTGTTTCAAAAGCAGAAAGAGGAGAAAAGAACATAGTTCAAAGAAGCAAAAAGAAGATAATAAGCCATATAGATCACCTATGTCCACATTGTCCAAATACCACTGTACAATGCCTACAGTATGTAAACGTGTCATAGAGTGCCCAGATAACAAAGCACCTAGACATTGTTGTGAATTGCTGCAAAATTTGGCACAATCTTGATAGTTTGTTGTCTTTTCTCACTGCAGGAGACAGTCTCAATACAAACTCTGAGTCTGTCTTCATTCCGTCTCCTCTATGTGCTTCTTTCTCCTTATTCTAGCGATCAGGCCCTAATCATCAAAACCTTTGATACGCTGCTATGACATATAAAAACTTTTTTTCTAAGTGCGGGTAAAGGGGTTAAGTAATGGCCTATGCTCGGCATGATTGATCGGCTATAACTCTGCAGCAAGCTCATGAGGAATTGGTGTAGAGGATAGGAGTGGTAGTGACCCTGATGAGATGTTGAATGACGGTGTACTCCCTTAGGCCATTGATCCCTGGCTATTGGTGCAGTGAGAAAGTAGTTTGAAGAATTAGGCCAGGAGTAAACTTATAAAAGTCTCTTTTTACTGAGTGCAAAATATAACTTGTGGCACATTCAGCAGCAATAAACACAACATATGGTGGCTGGTTGGATTGCAATAGGTTGGCACTAGCACATACTTGTGGATATAGGTGTCCACTGTAGTATGATGTTAGTGTTAGTCTGGCCTAGTGTAGGTGGGTAGGTGGTAGTGTCTGAACTATTGTCCCTCACCTTGCAGCAGTGTCTGTAAAGCTGTATTTCGCTGTCTTGTTACACTGATGCTTTCTTGAAGCTGTGCTCTGGAATTTTGCAGATCTCTCTGGAGTGTTGGTCTCACAAGGAAGTAAGATACAATTCCTGGGAGTAGAAGCTCTGACATGTGCCATCCTTACTTCCCCACTATCATAACAGGAACCCTCTTCTCCTCGTCTCTTTCACTAGACTGGACATCTCCCCCTCCTGGCAGGAAGTAGAACCAGCCCACTCCTACCAAGGTGGGAGTGACAGGGTAGTTAGCGCTGCTCCCATTGATTGTCTGCTTCATTCTCTGGAGTTATAGCCAAACCGCTGATGGGCAGGGTGCAGAGTGTCGAACCCCTGTTGATCAGCTAGTCATAGCCTATCCTCGGGATAAACCATCACTTATTAAAAGGTCCACAATTATCATCTTAATGATCACTGTTAAATCTGTTAATGATTTAACAGTGATCATTTTTCTAAATATATTTAATTAACAAATCCCCACCCCTTAGAAAAAAATAAACCTATACTTACCTGACTGTTGTCTTCCGTCTCCCCTGGTTACGGCCACCGCTCTTCTCAGGAATCGCGGTGGCCGCGCGTGCGCAGACGTCTTCTTTTCTTCTCCCGGCCGCGCACTGTACTGAACGCGCACGCTGAGTCCGCGCATGCGCCCTTGTGACTTCTTCCTGGCAAGTATACTATACTGGCCAGGAAGAAGTCACCAGGGCGCATGCGCGGACTCGGCGTGCGCGTTCAGTACAGCGCACGGCCTGGCCGGGAGAAAACATCAATGAAGATGGAGCCCGCCCCCTGCCGAAACCAGGAAGTGGACGGTGCGCCAGGAGCAGGTAAGTATAAACCTGCGTCTTGAGAAAACCTCTTTAAGTTATGTGATTTTAGGTTGAAATGCACTTGGGCATAAACAAAGCTTGGGGGTTAGCGATCATGTATTAGATTTGCATTTGTTTTTATTGTAGTTGTAATTTTCTTTGCTATGTAATTCATTTACTATGTCCATGATTCTTTCTGTACGTACAGAGAGGGCTGGCACATGCCCTGAAAACCCCAATAAAACCACTAAGCGACCTGATGATTTTTGCACCTCTGACAGCGAGTGCGCTCCTGGAAGTAAATGTTGCTTGAAGGACGGTGGAAAGACCTGTCTGCCCTCTGTTGGAGGTAGGTTATACTTATATTTTTTTTTCATTTTATATACCCTTCCTTTTCATTCCGTTATCATTGCTCACCCAGCAGTGGCTATTATATCTAGAATAATGATAAATGATCAGTATATTAGACACCATTATTAAAGGGCTTCTGTCACCCCACTAAAGTAATTTTTTTTTTTGGGGGCTAGTTAAATTCCTTATACTGCGATATATGAAAATATAATGCTCTTACTTACTTTCCTTTAGAAGTTTCTTCTAAAAACATACTTTTATAATATGTAAATGAGGTCTCTACCAGCAAGTAGGGCGTCTACTTGCTGGTAGCCGCCGCAAAAAAACGCCCCCTCGTCCTGTTGATTGACAGGGCCAGCCGCGATCTCCTCCGGCCGGCCCTGTCAGCATTTCAAAAATCGCGCGCCTGTGTTCATTCAGCGCATGCGCTCTGAGATGAGGAGGCTCGCCTCCTCAGAACTCCCTCAGTACGCCTGCGCCGATGACATCACCGAAAGAGAAGACATCATCGGCGCAGGCGCACTGAGGGAGTGCTGAGGGGGCGAGCCTCCTCATCTCAGAGCGCCTGCGCCGAATGAACACAGGCGTGCGATTTTTTGAAATGCTGACAGGGCCGGCCGGAGGAGGAGATCGCGGCTCGCCCTGTCAATCATTAGGACGAGGGGCGTTTTTTTGCGGCGGATACCAGCAAGTAGACGCCCTACTTGCTGGTAGAGACCTAATTTACATATTATAAAAGTTAGTTTTTAGAAAAAACTGCTGAATGAAAGTAAGAGCATTATATTTTCATATATCGCAGTATAAGAAATTTAACTAGCCCCCCCAAAAAAATAACTTTAGTGGGGTGACAGAAGCCCTTTAACCACTTCAACCTCCCTAGCTGAAACCCCCTTAATGACCAGGCCACTTTTTACACTTCTGCACTACACTACTTTCACCGTTTATTGCTCGGTCATGCGACTTACCACCCAAATGAATTTTACCTCCTTTTCTTCTCACTAATAGAGCTTTCATTTGGTGGTATTTTATTGCTGCTGACATTTTTACTTTTTTTGTTATTAATCGAAATTTATCGAAATTTAAAAAAACGACATCCATATATAAATTTTTTGCTAAATTTATTGTTCTACATGTCTTTGATAAAAAAAAAAATGTTTGGGTAAAAAAATAATGGTTTGGGTAAAAGTTATTGCGTTTACAAACTATGGTACAAAAATGTGAATTTCCACTTTTTGAAGCAGTTCTGACTTTCTGAGCACCTGTCATGTTTCCTGAGGTTCTACAATGCCCAGACAGTAGAAAAACCCCACAAATGACCCCATTTCGGAAAGTACACACCCTAAGGTATTCGCTGGTGGGCATAGTGAGTTCATAGAACTTTTTATTTTTTGTCACAAGTTAGCGGAAAATGATTTTATTTTTATTTTTTTCCTTACAAAGTCTCACATTCCACTAACTTGTGACAAAAAATAAAAACTTCCATGAACTCACTATGCCCATCATGAAATACCTTGGGGTGTCTTCTTTCCAAAATGGGGTCACTTGTGGGGTAGTTATACTGCCCTGGCATTTTAGGGGCCCAAATGCGTGCAAAGTAGTTTGAAATCAAAATCTGTAAAAAATGGCGGTGAAATCCAAAAGGTGCTCTTTGGAATGTGGGCCCCTTTGCCCACCTAGGCGGCAAAAAAGTGTCACAAATGTGGTATCGCCGTACTCAGGAGAAGTTGGGGAAGGTGTTTTGGGGTGTCATTTTACATATACCCATGCTGGGTGAGAGAAATATCTCGGCAAAAGACAACTTTTCCAATTTTTTTATACAAAGTTGGCATTTGACCAAGATATTTATCTCACCCAGCATGGGTATATGTAAAATGACACCCCAAAACACATTCCCCAACTTCTCCTGAGTACGCCGATACCACATGTGTGACACTTTTTTGCCGCCTAGGTGGGCAAAGGGGCCCACATTCCAAAGAGCACCTTTCGCATTTCACAGGCCATTTTTTACAGATTTTGATTGCAAACTACTTCTCAGGCATATGGGCCCCTAAAATGCCAGGGCAGGATAACTACCCCACAAGTGACCCCATTTTGGAAAGAAGACACCCCAAGGTATCCCGTGAGGGGCATGGCGAGTTCACAAGTTAGTGGAATATGAGACTTTGTAATATAAAAATAAATTAAAAAAATCATAATTTTCCGCTAACTTGTGACAAAAAAAAAAAATTGAGGAACTCACCATGCCCCTCATGGAATACCTTGGGGTGTCTTCTTTCCAAAATGGGGTCACTTGTGGGGTAGTTATACTGCCCTGGCATTTTAGGGGCCCATATGCGTGAGAAGTAGTTTGAAATCAAAATCTGTAAAAAATGCGCTGTGAAATCCGAAATATCTCGGCAAAAGACAACTTTTCCCATTTTTTTAATACAAAGTTGGCATTTGACCAAGATATTTATCTCACCCAGCATCGGTATATGTAAAATGACACCCCAAAACACATTGCCCAACTTCTCCTGAGTACGGCGATACCACATGTGTGACACTTTTTTGCAGCCTAGATGCGCAAAGGGGCCCAAATTCCTTTTAGGAGGGCATTTTTAGACATTTGGATCCCAGACTTCTTCTCACGCTTTCGGGCCCCTTAAATGCCAGGGCAGTATAAATGCCCCACATGTGACCCCATTTTGGAAAGAAGACACCCCAAGGTATTCAATGAGGGGCCTGGCGAGTTCATAGAAATTATTGTTTTTGGCACAAGTTAGCGGAAATTGATTTTTTTTTTGTTTTTTCTCACAAAGTCTCCCTTTCCGCTAACTTGGGACAAAAATTTAAATGTTTCATGGACTCAATATGCCCCTCACGGAATACCTTGGGGTGTCTTCTTTCCGAAATGGGGTCACATGTGGGGTATTTATACTGCCCTGGCATTTTAAGGGCCCTAAAGCGTGAGAAGAAGTCTGGAATAAAAATGTCTAAAAAAATTTACGCATTTGGATTTCGTGAGGGGTATGGTGAGTTCATGTGAGATTTTATTTTTTGACACAAGTTAGTGGAATATGAAACTTTGTAAGAAAAAATAAAAAATAAAAATTCCGCTAACTTGTGCCAAAAAAATGTCTGAATGGCGCCTTACCGGGGGGGGGGGGGGGGGGTGATCAACCCTCTGTCATTGATCACCCCCCTGTAAGGCTCCATTCAGACGTCCGTATGTGTTTTGCGGATCCGATCCATGTATCCGTAAAAATCATACGGACGTCTGAATGGAGCCTTACAGGGGGGTGATCAATGACAGGGGGGTGATCAGGGAGTCTATATGGGTGATCACCCCTCTGTCATTGATCACCCCCCTGTAAGGCTCCATTCAGACGTCCGTATGTGCTTTGCGGATCCGATCCATGTATCCGTGGATCCGTAAAAAATCATACGGACGTCTGAATGGAGCCTGACAGGGGGGTGATCAATGACAGGGGGGTGATCAATGACAGGGGGGTAATCAGGGAGTCTATATGGGGTGATCAGGGGTTCATAAGGGGTTAATAAGTGACGAGGGGGGGTGTAGTGTAGTGTAGTGGTGTTTGGTGCTACTTTTCTGAGCTACCTGTGTCCTCTGGTGGTCGATCCAAACAAAAGGGACCACCAGAGGACCAGGTAGCAGGTATATTAGACGCTGTTATCAAAACAGCGTCTAATATACCTGTTAGGGGTTAAAAAAATCGCATCTACAGCCTGCCAGCGAACGATCGCCGCTGGCAGGCTGTAGATCCTGTCTCTTACCTTGCGATCCTGTGAACCCGCGCGCCTGTGTGCACACGTTCACAGGAAGTCACGCGTCTCGCGAGATGACGCGTAGACGCGTGACTCTGCGCAGGGCTGCCGCCTCCGGACCGCGATCCTGCGTTAGGTGGTCCGGAGGCGGTTAAGCAGAAGGTTGCAGGTGACTTAATGTAGACATGATTATGCAATTCCTAATGATACTCATCTAGGAGGCAAAAAACCTCTTTGTCCAGAGGATGTGGAGTAGGGTGACCACATTTTCTAACTGCCATTCAGGGACACTTACTTTCACAAGTGCATTTCGTCAAACTTATACTTGAGACTGGCAAAAACATATCTGCATGTGCATTTTTCAGTATTTCTGCATACATTAACTGGCTACTTAGACACCTCTTAAAAAAATAATGTGCAAAACCCAAAAACTGTCATGTTAGCATTTAATAACTTAGGGCTCTTTCACACTTGCGTTGTCCGGATCCGGCGTGAACTCCACTTGCCGGAATTACACGCCGGATCCGGAAAAACGCAAGTGAACTGAAAGCATTTGAAGACTGATCCGTCTTTAAAATGCGTTCAGTGTTACTATGGCAGCCAGGACGCTATTAAAGTCCTGGTTGCCATATTAGTAGTGGGAAGCGGGGGAGCGGTATACTTACAGTCCGTGCGGCTCCCGGGGCGCTCCAGAATGACGTCAGAGCGCCCCATGCGCATGGATGACGTGCCATGCGATCACGTGATCCATGCGCGTGGGGCGCCCTGACGTCACTCTGGAGCGCCCCGGGAGCCGCACGGATGGTAAGTATACTGCTCTCCCGCTCCCCACTACACTTTACCATGGCTGTCAGGACTTTAGCGTCCCGGCAGCCATGGTAACCATTCAGAAAAAGCTAAACGTCTGATCCGGCAATGTGCCGAAACGACGTTTAGCTTATGGCCGGATCCGGATCAATGCCTTTCAATGGGCATTAATTCCGGATCCGGCCTTGCGGCAAGTCTTCAGGATTTTTGGCCGGAGCAAAAAGCGCAGCATGCTGCGGTATTTTCTCAGGCCAAAAAACGTTCCGGTCCGGAACTGAAGACATCCTGATGCATCCTGAACGGATTTCTCTCCATTCAGAATGCATTAGGATAAAACTGATCAGGATTAGTGATGAGCGGCAGGTGCCATATTCGATTTTGACGAAATTCGCGCATATTCGATAGAATATTCGTTTTATATTCATCGAAATCGAATATTCGTCATTATTCTTGTTATCGCGATTAATATGCGATTTAAATAATCGCGGATTGCAATTGTAACTTAAAGGCTACTCTCCTATTGAAATAGCAATGCGATTAATTCAAGTTATAATAATCAAATTTCGATTTTAACTTAAAGGCTACTCTCCTATTGAAATAGCAATGTGATTAATTCAAGTTATAATAATCGAATTTCGATTTTAACTTGGCACTGTTATATTCCATATTAGGCTAGAATTAACGAATATGGAATATAGCAGTGCTAAGTTAAAATCGAAATTCGATTTTTATAACTTGAATTAATCGCATTGCTATTTCAATAGGAGAGTAGCCTTTAAGTTAAAATCGAAATTCAATTATTATAACTTGAATTAATCGAATTGCGATTCAACTTGGACCTGGTTTACTATGGTTGGCTTGGTAGAATTAGCGAATATGACAAATATATTCGTTATATTTCACAAAACGAAGATAACAATGTATTCTTCATCTTCGTTTTAGCTACCTATTCGTCAACTTCGCTAATTCTAGCAATCATATAGGAAAGTTTACTATAGAGACCGCTAAGTTTAATTCACTATGCGATTATATGACTGCTTTTTTTTTTATAAATAGTATAATTATAATAATTGTCAGGTATTATAATTCTTCAATTTATTTTAAAAAAAAGCTAAGTAATATAATCGCATAGCGAATTAAACTTAGCTGTCTCTATAGTCAACTTTCCTATATGATTGCTAGAATTAGCAAAGTTGACGAATAGATAGCTAAAACGAAGATGCAGAATACTTCGTTATCTTCGTTTTGTGGAATATAACGAATATATTCTTCATATTCGCTAATTCTACCAAGCCATTGAAGCCAACCATATAGTAAACCAGGTCCAAGTTGAAATCGCCATGCGATTAATATAACTCAAAGTAATCGCATGGCGATTTTAACTTAGTAATGCTATATTCCATGCTCATGGAGCGTCCCTATCACCATGGGAACGACTCCATATACTAGAATGTACTGTCGGATTTGAGAATTACGTTGAAATCGCAATTCGATTATTTCAAGTTATAATAATCGAATTTCGATTTTAACTTAAAGGCTACTCTCCTATTGAAATAGCAATGCGATTAATTCGTTATAAAAATCTAATTTCGATTTTAACTTAGCACTGCTATATTCCATATTTGTTAATTCTAGCCTAATATGGAATATAGCAGTGCTAAGTTAAAATCAAAATTAGATTTTTATAACTTGAATTAATCGCATTGCTATTTCAATGTAATTCTCAAATCCGACAGTACATTCTAGTATATGGAGACGTTCCCATGGTGATGGGGACGCTCCATGAGCATGGAAGTCGGCAGAAGCGGCAACGGGCACTGACTGGAGCAGCCAGGAAGCCAGGAATCCAAAGGACAGGTAAGAACAACTTTAGGGAAGTGGGAAAGAAAAAATATAACAAAAAAAAAAAAGAATATTCGAAATATCGAATTTATATCACTATATTCAAAATATTCGCGAATTAGCGAAGTGCCGATATTCGCGAAAAAAATTCGATATTCGAATATTCGCGCTCAACACTAATCAGGATTCTTCCGGCATAGAGCCCCGACGACGGAACTCTATGCCGGAAGAAAAGAACGCAGGTGTGAAAGAGCCCTAACTAAAACCCAATCACAGCAGGTCTCAACTAGCACATGCAAGTAAATGTACAAAAACCAAGTAACATATAAAACCAGATTCAATGCATAGATGGCAAGGCGGATTACTGTATACTGTACATAAAATGTATGGAGGTTACACCATGCCGGACAATATAACCTCTGTGCCATGCTGTACAATAAACAGTATAACCCCTACACAGTGTAGTGGTAAACTGTATATTGTGTGGCACAGTGTAGGCTATATGTGTATAACATAAACATACTCCACATGAAAACTTACAATTACTTGGCTTGGCGCTTGGGGATCTCGGACGCCACTTCAACACTTTGGCCGGGGGCTCGGTGGAGCTGATCTGCTTTATGCTAATGAGAAAGATTTCATAATAAGGATTTGGAGAAAGGGCAGAGGGATAGCAGAGCAGGGAGAGGCTGGTGCTGCTACTAGGGGGTCATACCATGGGGGAGTAATAACGCCCACTATAATGCCCCCCCCAGTAGAAATTATTCTCCTTATAATGTGCAAAACATACCCCCTTGTAATGCCCCCAGTTGAGCTAATGTTCCCATAATGTGGCAATATAAAATACCCCTTCTCAGTGCCCCCGTAGATGACCCCATAGTGCTCCTTTCCCCCTTCCCCATAGTACCCACCATAATGTGTCCCAGTATAAAATGCCCCTATACAGAGCCCCCCATATAAAATACCCCTTCTTTTTAGCCTCAGTAGTTGCCCCTTTAGTGCCACCTAATAATGTGCCAGTAATAAGTGCCCCAATAGATGCCCCCAATCATGTGCCAGTAAGATATGCCCCCATAGATGGCCCCCAATCATGTGCCAGTAATAAGAGCCCCCCCTATCATGTGCCAGTAGCCCCCCTTATGCGCCAGTATTGTAATTTGTACATATATATATATATATATATATATAGAAACAAAAGAGTTCAGTGGCAGCACCGTCAATGGAAAAATATGGGTGCAGCTGGCCCAGTGTGGATATAAGCCAATCCAAATAGATAAAAATAACAAAAAGGGCAGCACTCCAAAAGGTAAAAGATGAAAAAAATCTTTAATTACCCATATGGGGCAAGCGACGTGTCGGCTCAATGTGTGAGCCTTTCTCAGCAATTGAGAAAGGCTCACACATTGAGCCGAAACGTCGCTTGTCCCATATGGGTAATTAAAGATTTTTTTCATCTTTTACCTTTTGGAGTGCTGCCCTTTTTGTTATATATATATATATATATATATATATATATAAAATCTTGCCCTCTCCAGGATAGAATGCAGGTCTCTTCCGGCCTGTGTCCCTCGCATGACATCATTGCACCGGCCTCTGAGTGATAGGCTGCCAGCACTAGGCCGGCAGCCAATCAGAGGAACAGAGAGGGGACACACCTCTCCCTCCCCTGCTGGCTGCCATAGCACAGACATTTGTATCGCCGTCCTGAGGACAACGATACAGATGACTATAGAGATGAGCGAGCACTTCCACAATGGAAGCACAGCGCTCATCTCCTGCTGTGCCCTGCCGGCGCCCCCCTTCTGACAGAGCCCCTCTGTGTGAAACGGCCCTGGTCACAGCAGCTGTCGGCGGCTCAAGTCATTCTGGGACACTGCATTGTCCCGGAATGAGGGTGACCGGGACCCGGGATAGACTCTCCAAATGCAGGACTGTCCAGGGCGATCCAGGACACGTGGTCACCCTAATGTGGAGGTTTCATTTTAATCACTGCTTGAATAGCATGACGTATTTTTCATACAGAAACAGCCAATGTCTGCCTAAAAGGAGAATCCAGCCCATCCCAAATAAACCTCAGAGCCCATGTCCACCATATCAACAACGAACACACACAAGACCACAGAAAACCACTTAAAAAGTACCTCAGAGGATAAAAATGCAGCACTTTCCTTAAATGCTCCATTGCATCAACTGAGTGTCATGAGACCAAAACGTCGCAGTAGCTCATAAATAGAGATGAGAGAATTTTTCAAAAATTCGATTTGGCTGGTTCGCTGATTTTTTTTCAAAAAAATTTGATTCAATCCGAATTTATTCACACCGAATCGGGTTAAAAAAATGGCTATTTCCTGGCTACAGAGAGCCTTTATAGTGGTGTAGAACACCGTGCCTTGCAGTAACACGCATCGGGAGTCTGCTGTGGTAGAGAAATTATACAGAGTCAGTATGACATGCAGATGACAGGGGTCGCTCTTAGAATCACTGCACACTTCACTTATTTGTGCAGTCACGGGGCCAAAACTGACCAAATAACTCAAGTATGAACTCAGCCTTACAGGTCGATGTTAGCGCCAAGAAGAAGCGCACTCCTTTTACACCATCATCAGCTGATTCCACATAGATATCTACAGTACCTGTTCTATTAAATGCTTATAGAAGTAGAGCCCCCGGACAGAGTGGAGAGGGGGTCAGCAGTAAGTTTGTGTTGACGTCACTGATTATTTTGCCCTTCCTCTGATCCGTCAGAACAATAACCCACCTTCACTCGGTCAGCATTTGGTCAGTAATCCATCAGTATTGCCAATGCCAAAAAAAAAGAGGAGTGGATCCAAAACCGAGATAACACGTGAATGGAATACTTGCATGTCTTCTGTGTTTTGTACCCACTCCTGCTTTTGGCTACCAAATCACAAGCCAATTCTGATGGGACCATAGAGGCCTTACAGCTGCTACACATACAGGATCCGTTGTGCATCTCATTTTTACTTCCTTCTGACAGATCAGAAGAAGGGTCAAATAAATTATGTCAGCCAGGCCGAAAAAAGTGGCAAGGTAGTGTGGAGGTGGCAGCAGCATGAGGAGGCCACGGAGTTGCAAGGTAGTACTTTAGTACTACAGTCCAATAGCATATCTTCCATGTACTTTATCAATTAGCTATAATAGCCTGCCATCATTCAATGCGCTGCCTGTGCTGTTCATAGTGTGCCATGCGCTGATGAAGGACAGGAAAAGTCTAAGGCATATTGGTACACCATAGACATTTTCCAGGGTGCAGGTGCCCACAGAGAGGGCTCAGGAGTGCCTCTTTTGGCACCCGTACCATAGGTTCGCCACCACTGTCCTAAAGCATCCCTAATCCTCGCCCTGACTCCTATCCATATGAGCGGACCCAGATGGTAGGAGGGCTCATACACCGGAATCTCGGGACATACTAACTCTAAAGATCCCTGGAATAGTGACAGGACGGAGAAGACCTGTTCTTCCAAGACACAAATGAAAATACAAAAATACTGATCCCCTAGGGGACAGAGGGAGTAAAACTTAACATTTATTAATGATAATGTTAAAATGACTATGCTGTGCCACGGTAAGAACCAACAAGAACATAAATATACAGCCCATATTGGGCCTAGACGAACATACACTGATTGGTGCCTATATATATGTATAAAAAGGAACGATCTTACCCATCGATGGCTATGCAGGTTAATGATCAGGTATCTTCCAATATGATGAGCTTCAAGGAGATGGATATCCTTTATATACTGGAGATGAAAATGATACCAAGGATGGTGGTACCAATCAGGAACAATGCCAATGATGAACTTCAGCGTATATAGGAAATGGGAGTGTAAGTCGCTAATGCACCCTTTCCAGGGGGAAGGGACTGAGAATACCCTGCCTATCTATACGAAGTACTTGCCCTGCAAGGAGCGAACCCATCCGGATACCTTTCCCTGTTCCCTGGCAGTATCCCTAGTACACCCTATTGGAAGTAAACTCCTGCCGCCCCACCCCTCCCCAGCAGCCATGGCAGTGGAACGTGAGCACAGAGGCCCCCCCCGGTCAGACCTGCAAGAGGATGGATGATGGTGTAGATAGGCAGCGGCCAACTGACTACATAGGATGTCTCTCTAGTAGTTCAGTTTGTCCTCCCTCTCAGCAGGTGTAAAAAAAAAATCCCCCCATTTTGGATCGGTAGCAAGGGGTGGAGAGCTAGAATTCATCCCTCTGCCGAATGGTGACAATTCGGCTCTCACTACGCAAGCAAGTGAGCATGCATTGTTCCATTTGTGCAAGTGACTCGGAGGGAGTCCCTGCCTCAATCTGCACTGCATACTGCTAAGGTGTGTCTGGGTCCTCTGCCTCATCTTCCTCATCTCCATGTAGCTCCTCTGGCTGCTTCTGCTCCTCCTCTCCTGTCACTTGCTTGTCAAAATGACCCATTTCGCTACACATTGATTGTTCTCCAATGTCCTCCTACTCCTCCTCCTCCAGTTCAGCCCCCACACGGCTCATGTGGCTGTGAGATCTAGGCACCATGTCTCCAGTCCCAGGATGTGCTTTGCGGTGTACGAGTGGCTGAAGTGCATACCAAGTTTCCTGGCCATTTTTAGGATGGGTGGAAAACTTGCAGATGGGTGGAAGACTTCAGGAACCGCTCGACAATCAGACTTGACACGTGTGCCATTCAGGGAGCATGGCTCAGCCCTCCTTGACGCAGCACTGACACCATGTTCTTCTTGTTTTCGGTCACCATGGTTCCGATTTTGAGTTGCGGAGAAAGCCAGGATTCGATTTCTTGCTGAAGCACACAGAGCAGTTCCTCCCCTGTGTGACTTTGTTCGCTCAGGAAAATGAGGTGCAGAACAGCGTGACATCGCCGAGCCCTGCACATGTGGTATGCTGGAGGGCCCCTGTGAATTGTCCCTGCAGTGGAGGCTAAGTACACAGTGGAGGATGAGGAGGCAGAGGCGGACATTTTTGCAGGACCAACGGCGTGGCAAGGTGGAGGCGGAAGCTGCGTCACCTGGCCAAGTTGCTGGTCTGGCTATGAAGGAACCACATTCACTCAGTGGGCTGTAAAGGACATATATTGTCCCTGACTGTAGTTACAGCTCCACACCTTGGCGCTGCCGTGCACTTTGGCAGACACCAACAGGCTCAAGGACTGGCCCACCTTCTGTTCTACATGTGGCTGGTGCCTTTTTGACAAAGAAATGACAGATTGGGACTCTTCACCTTGGCTCGGCACAAGACATCAGTTCTCTGAAAGGTGCAGAGTCCACCACTTGGAAAAGGAGGGGCTGCAGCACGAGCAACTTGGACAGGAGCACATTCAGCTTCTGGGCCATTGGATGAGTGCACGCATACTGCCTTCTCTTGGCAATCGCTTCAGTGATCGATTACTGACGAAATGACTCATGAGGAGTAGGCAAGGAGCAGGAACATCAGGACCAGCAGATGATGGGAAGGACAGACAGCTCCCTTCTGCTGAGGTGGTGGAGCCCGGGGGGCGTGCCACTGGGTGATGCAGCAGTTGCTGAGGCAGGCTGGACCACCACATCAAAGCCACAGGTCTCCCAGGCCACTTTATGGTGACGCTGCATGTGTTGAAGCAGGGCCGTGGTGCCAACATTGCCACGTGCCACATGGTGCCACACTTTACCTTCTGCCCACAGATTCTACATATGGCCATGTTCACCTCCTCCGGTGGCTTAACAAAAAACTGCCACTCCGCCGAGTAGGTGATTTTACCCCCAACACTCCGAGCTGACTGACTGCTACCGACGCTGCTTCTATGAACCCCTGCACCACTACTTTCCGGGCAGGTAGGCTCCTGTGAAGCGGTCTACCCCGGGAACTTTTGGCTCCCGACCTCCTACTGCTGACTCCCAGCCACGCTAGCTGTAACATCCCCTACTGAACCCTGTTCTACATAAATGCTGTAGAATGATTCCTCCCTATCCTTTCCCTACACCTTATAAAATCTTTCCCGGAACATGTAAATCGTTTTTTTTAGTACAATGAAGTTTTTTCTAACACTGTCCATAGCACCTGTTGACGTCTCTCCCTGCACTAAGTTCAGTAGTAAATGGCAGAATCCAAGATGGCTGAGGCCATTTATAGGGCTGTGACATCACAAGGCTGGCTGGCTGCTGATTGGCTGCATGCATGGCATTATGGGTCATCCTGCCTTCCCAGAGTTCCTTGCTCCATGTCCTCACACGTGCAGCAGCCATCGTGAGGAAATTCGGATTTGGTGCGAATCGAAAAAAAACTGAAATTCGAATTGAATTCCACTTCGTCAACTTTGCTCATCTTTGCTCATATACTCCAGCTCTTAACCCAGTGACAATGGCCCACCAGTGCCAGTCTAATGTACCCCTAAAAGTGGCAATGATGCTGCACATTGCTTGACACAATGCCCATCAAGTGCCAGACATATTGTCCCACCATATCAATCTACATCTCTGCTGTCAGGTAACTACATGCCAACTAATGGGCATCCTGTTTATTACAGATTGGAAACCTGATGGCATCGCTCAATAGTCTGACAGTTCAGCCTAATGCTTAGAGGAAGATTGATCTCAGGCCGCCTGTGTGCCAGAACTGAAATATACACCTGGCGCCGGCCTCTACATAACTTTGTCATATCCAGTGCTGGTCTAAATGTAAGGTTCCTTGCTGGCTTACATTTAGACCATTTTCTACGCCTGCCGGCCCGTACCCTTCCCCACCAGGCCCACTTTTTTAGACCTGGCATGAACAGGGAAATAAATCGCAGATTGCAGCAGAAAATAATCTTGCTCTGCAATCGGCGTGACAAATACACCTAATATAGGCATATTTCTGATAGTAAATGATCCCCATAGTGTGTAGATAAGCCAGTTTCAGTGTCGGACTGGGGTGCCTAGGGCCCACCAGTAAAAGGGCCCACACTCAGGCAGGCAGCAAGACCGTGCAAGATGCTAGATTATGGGGCCCCTGCAGTGACTGCAAGAGGACAGGGGAAAGGGGGTCCTAGCTGGCCTAGTTCTGTATCTACAAGTCATGTCAGCCGCCTGATGCATCTATAATAATAAACTGGGAAATTTGTTCGATAATCTTCCCAGTTTTTTATATGGAGGCATATGCTGGCTGAGATACCATATGCTGCGTACCTGTATGTAGTGCAGTCAGAGTACTTTGCCAGGTGCCAGTAGTACAGGGGTGGAGGACTAGAGGATTCACCTTTGGACCAGCCTGAGCTTGGCCAGTTCACCACTTGTACCACTGAAATTGCACATCTGGCATCACAGCAAACATTTTAACAGCATTCAGAGTGAACCATTTAATAACGTTAGCAGTGAACCACCGAGCAACTGCAGTACTTACCTCAGCATACATACCTCTCGAACCATGGAGAGGGTAAGGATGGACCGGTATATGCAGAAAACTATTCTGTGCCATCTTCCAGCCTTAGATCCCCATAACAGAAACCCAACCGTTTCTTATTAATTGCTTCACTATATATCTTTGTCTCTGTTGCTGTGTTCTGATTTTGCCTTTTTTTTGTAGAGAAAAAAGGTTCCTGCGGAAAACAGCCAATCTGTTTTGTTCCGACACGCCCATATTGTAATGGTGACACTGGATGCCCGGGTGATGAAAAGTGTTGCCAACCAGAATGTACCATAAAATGCATGAAGCCGCTGTAAGGTAAATAGTGATATCAATGAGTCCGCAGTCTTGAAGGATAATGAGTCCTCGAATTCTCCCTGTATAACGATGCCAAACACACATACGGTGTCTAACATATGACGTGATCATGCAGGAGAAGGAATCATCTAAAAATATATAGCTTTATTAAAGACCGTACACAAAAAGGTCAAATCTAGGCTTAAAGCAATGCACACATCTGAAGGACGAAAGGGGACACCTAGTGGCAAAAGGACGTAAGGGCGGCCAGCAATATTCAAATAACACAGTAATGAAAGAGGCAAATAGACCTGGACAAGTATAAAACCATAAGAGGTTTTGTACGTAAATGATGATACTGTGCTCAAACCGGGATTAAACAGCAGGACGCCCCGAAGGGTTTCACATGGAGCTTTGTCTATTTTGATATGATTCCTTCTCTTGCATGGTCGTAGTATGGTGTCTGCCTGTGTACATGCTTAAAGGGTTATCCCATGATTAATGCAAAAAAAAATAAAAAATCGGACATCATACAGTAAATGACAATTTACAAGCTGCAGGAAAGCTGTGGGGGCGTGCAACAACGATGACTGAGCTCTCCCTCATGAATATTTGTGGGCGTGAACAATCTGACCTTCCCCGCCCCCTGCTCTGCACATCCTAACTTAGCATTAAAAAAACCTGTCACATGATCATTTCCTCTCTCACAGGCAGAAGATCAGGTTCTAAGATCTAAGCTATATGACACCTATATGTATCTAAGCTCTATGGCAGCTATATGTATCTAAGCTATATGACAGCTATATGTATCTAAGCTATATGACACCTATATGTATCTAAGCTCTATGGCAGCTATATGTATCTAAGCTCTATGGCAGCTATATGTATCTAAGCTCTATGGCAGCTATATGTATCTAAGCTCTATGGCGGCTATGTCTATCTAAGCTATATGACAGCTATATGTATCTAAGCTCTATGGCAGATATATGTATCTAAGCTCTATGTCATCTATATGTATCTAAGCTCTATGGCAGCTATATGTATCTAGGCTATATGACGGCTATATGTATCTAATCTATATGGCGGCTATGTCTATCTAAGCTATATGGCGGCTATGTCTATCTAAGCTATATGGCGGCTATGTCTATCTAAGCTATATGGCGGCTATGTCTATCTAAGCTATATGATAGCTATGTCTATCTAAGCTATATGGCAGCTATATGTATTTAAGCTATATGACGGCTATATGTATCTAAGCTATATGACAGCCATATGTATCTAAGCTATATGCCAGCTATATGTATCTAAGCTCTATGGCAGATATATGCATCTAAGCGCTATGGCAGCTATATGTATCTAAGCTCTATGGCAGATATATGTATCTAAGCTCTATGGCAGCTATATGTATCATGTATCTAGGCTATATGACGGCTATATGTATCTAATCTATATGGCGGCTATGTCTATCTAAGCTATATGATAGCTATGTCTATCTAAGCTATATGGCAGCTATATGTATCTAATCTATATGGCGGCTATATGTATCTAATCTATATGGCGGCTATGTCTATCTAAGCTATATGACAGCTATGTCTATCTAAGCTATATGGCAGCTATATGTATCTAAGCTATATGGCAGCTATATGTATCTAAGCTATATAACAGCTATGTCTATCTAAGTTATATGAAGGCTATATGTATCTAAGCCACATGGCAGCTATATGTATTTAAGCTATATGACGGCTATATGGATCTAAGCTATATGACGGCTATATGGATCTAAGCTATATGACGGCTATATGGATCTAAGCTATATGACAGCCATATCTATCTAAGCTATATGAAGGCTATATGTATCTAAGCCACATGGCAGCTATATGTATTTAAGCTATATGACGGCTATATGGATCTAAGCTATATGACGGCTATATAGATCTAAGCTATATGACGGCTATATGGATCTAAGCTATATGACGGCTATATGTATCTAAGCTATATGACAGCCATATGTATCTAAGCTATATGACAGCCATATGTATCTAAGCCACATGGCAGCTATATGTATCTAAGCCATATGACTGCTATATGTATCTAAGCTATATCACAGCCATATGTATCTTTGCGGAATGGACTTGCGGACATACGGAATGCACACAGACAAGAATAGGACATGGTCTGCAAAACAGACAAGAATAGGACATGTTCCATTTTTTTGCAGACCCATTAAAGTGAATGATTCCACATATGGGCTGAATAAACAACAGAATGGAACCAGAAAGAAAATACGGTTGTGTGCATGAGCCCCAATCCTGCAAAGCTGTGAATCGTTGAGCGGTACCGCCCACTTGACAATAACAAGAGCAGAGATATCTAAGGGCTCTTTCACACCTGCGTTCTTTCCTTCCGGCATAGAGTTCCGTCGTCGGGGCTCTATGCCGGAAGAATCCTGATCAGTTTTATCCTAATGCATTCTGAATGGAGTGAAATCTGTTCAGGATGCATCAGGATGTCTTCAGTTCCGGACCGATACGTTTTTTGGCCGGAGAAAATACCGCAGCATGCAGCATTGAAAGGCATTGATCCGGATCCGGCCTTAAGCTAAACGTCGTTTCGGCGCATTGCCGGATCCGATGTTTCATTTTTTCTGAATGGTTACCATGGCTGCCGGGACGCTAAAGTCCTGGCAGCCATGGTAAAGTGTAGTGGGGAGCGGGGGAGCAGCATACTTACCGTCCGTGCGGCTCCCGGGGCGCTCCAGAGTGACGTCAGGGCGCCCCAGGCGCATGGATGACGTGATCGCATGGCACGTCATCCATGCGCATGGGGCGCTCTGAAGTCATTCTGGAGCGCCCCGGGAGCCGCACGGACTGTAAGTATGCCGCTCCCCCGCTCCCCGCTCCTACTATGGCAACCAGGACTTTAATAGCGTCCTGGCTGCCATAGTAACACTGAAAGCATTTTGAAGACGGATCCGTCTTCAAATGCTTTCAGTACACTTGCGTTTTTCCGGATCCGGCGTGTAATTCCGGCAAGTGGAGTACACGCCGGATCTGGACAACGCATGTGTGAAAGAGGCCTAATATATAAAGCTGAGTGTATGTGTGTGTGTATGTCTGCTAAAGGAATCTGCACCGTCGCATTTACAATCACAAAATTTGGTACACAGGTACATCAGGTGTCTGGGAAGGTTTTAGAGCAGGTCTCAGCTCTCTAGGACGTACCGTTCCTGAGATATTCCCAAAAAATGCATTAGCCAATAGAAGCTTGATCACATGACCCTTATCAGCCAATAGAAGCTCGCAGGTCCTCCAGCCTCCACATACAGTTTTACTCCAGGTTTCCATAACAACCCAGCCATTTATCTTCACTGCTGTAGGAGAGCTTTAAGGAAATCTGTCACTAGGATAATCGCTATTGAAGTAAAGCCATGGCCTAATTGCAGTTAGTACCTTATTTCAAGATGTGCCTTTGTTCCAGCAACAGATGTTTTCATCCTCTGAAAATCCATTTTATTTGGTATGCAAATGAGCCAGTTAGGTGCCCAGAGGGGCGTCACTCTTCCAGTAAGGAGCCCAGACACACCCCCTGCCACAATGTGTCCACCCTCAAAAGGCTTAAAACCCCGCCCCCATGTCCAACTAAACCACGCCCTTATCTGGTTAGGCCCCTCCCACTCCTGAGCCAATGGGGATTGAAAAAAATTGAAGGTAAAAATCAACTTTTGGGGGATTCAGCCCTCACAACCCCTAGCAGGTGCAGATTGCTATGGCGAAATACAGATACAAACGCAAAAACACAAAATGCAATCGCACACTGCAACCAGCACTCTGCCCTGCCTTTATGCTGGATGTTGAATAAGGCATTGGTGTACATTTTGGCCAAAGCGTAATAAGCCACTCACCACGTCAAGGTTGCCTTAATTAGTGGTCCCTAAAAATCTACTTTTGTCAGCTGCAGGGCTGGGAGGGAGGGTGACTTTCACAGTGCTGCTGTCTTAGAGTGAGCTGTTTAAAAGGACACACCCCCGATCCAGTAAAGGCCACAGTTAAGGGGGCGGGCCACTGTAGAAGTCGCTGTCAAGGGAGTGGTATGCTGTGAAAGTCACTGTTAAAAGGGAAGGCTGCTATAAAGGTCAAAGTTAATGAGGTGGGCTGCTGTGGAGGTCCAATTTTAAGGGACAGGGCACTGTGGGAGGGGGTCAGTGTGAAGGGGTGGGGGGCTCTGGAGGTCACTGTTTTGGGAGCGGGGTGCTGTAGATGTCACTGTTAAAGTGGATAGGTTTGATATCTTTTAACGACACACGCAAACACTAAATGAAATAGATTAAATATGCCTGAGCGAAGCCGGGTCCTTCTGCTAGTAAATGTATAAATCTCAGGTTTTGCAGAATTTATTCCCCCAAAATTATGTATCAATCTGCTCAGATCCTTCTGCTCTATAACATGCTGTCCGCAGATTGCATGATCATGGTGACAGTTGCCCTTTAAATGTGTGCCAGTCAGCTTGCTATATCATTGATTGTACTCTCTTTTTGGGTAATTATCAGCCAATATGAAATGAATGGGTGAATATGCATTATTTATCATGACATGTACCTACAGTATATGAATGTCCAGCGGTGGGTTTTGACAAGAGCCGTCTGATCATTCTCATTTATTTACCTGGTAAATGTTCAGAGGTATCTGCGGAGCCACAAGAGAAGCGAAACCCGTGTAAAACTGACTGAGGCTACATGCAAACGGAAGCCGCCGGTATGCTTTCCACAATTTGCGGAACGGAACAGGCGGCCCATTGTAGAAATGCCTATTCTTGTCCGCAAAACGGACAAGAATAGGACATGTTATATTTTTTGGCGGGGCCACTGAACGGAGCAATGGATGCGGACAGCACACGGAGTGGGCAAAAAAGGCAGACCTTCTTTCGAATCCCCCAAAACGGTCTTTAAAGGAGGTTTCTGGGAATCATATATTTATGACCAATCCCCAGCATAGGTCACCATTATCTCATGACACCCCCACCGATCAGCATTTTGAACAGGCTGCGGTGCTCCGAGTGCTGTGGCCTTCTCACAGCTAAGCAAGCACATTGTGTCATGGCTGTGCTTGGTATTGCAGCTCAGCCCCAATCATTTGAGTAGGACTGAGCTGCACATGGTCCATGTGACAGGTGAACTTGACGTTGCTGGCCTCTTCCAAGAGCTGATCGGTGAGCATGCCTTCAGTCGAATCCTGGGGATAGCTCCTTAATATAGGAGGCCTGGAAATGACTTTAATGAGATCCAGCACAATACTCGTAATGGCCGTGACAACAGTTTTTCTTGTTAGTATCTTCATGATTTCTCTCTAGGCACGCCCAATCCTTTTCCCCCGCATCTGTTGTCTGAGGCGACTTGGATCTCTCCCATAAACAGCTGGTCCTGCTAGAATTAAGGGGTTTGGTGCACATTAATGTAAAGTGCAATTTTACGAAAAGATCAAAATAAGGGTTCATTCAGACGACCGTATGAATGGGTCAGCATCCGTTTCGCAATCTTGTGGAATTGGTGCGGACCCATTCATTTCAATGGGACCGCAAAAGATGTGGACAATGCACCGTGGGCTATCCGCATCCGTGGTTCCGTTCCGTGGCCCCACAAAAAAAGAGCGCATTTTCTATCATAGTGGCGGCCATGTGCAGTTCGCAAATCGCAGAACGCACACGGGCCGGTATCTGTGTTTGGCAGATCCCCAATTTACAGATCGCAAAACACTATGGTCGTCTGAATGAGCTCTAAGTGTTTTAAGGGACTGACTGTTCAGCAAACTGTAGGCCATGTAGAGATGACTCTACAAGAAGTTATTTAGCGTTAAATGGTAATTCTTATCTGGACATTATGACATATCCCCAGTTCTGAGGCCCTGTTCATATGGGCAGGTGGCCACACGTACATAGCTTTCTTCATTCACTTTTATGGGAGGCCATGGCTTCCTCGACCAGCTGATTACTAGGGGTGTCAGGAGTTAAACCCTTGCCAATCTCATATTGATGACCTATCCTTAGGATAATTCACCAATAGGAAAATCCTGAAAAAAAACCTTTAACCCCTTAAGGACCCATGACGTACTGGTACGGCATGGTTCCCGAGTCCTTAAGGACCCATGACGTACCGGTACGTCATGTATAGTTCCGATCACCGGCGGGCGGTGATCGGAACCCGGTGCCTACTCAAATCTTTGAGCAGGCACCTTGGCTAAATGTGCGGGGGGGGTCCCGTGACCCCCCCGTGTCGGCGATCACCGCAAACCGCAGATCAATTCAGACCTGTGGTTTGCGGCTTTTACCTGGTGCGGCGGTGGTGCCATTGGGTCCCCATGGGGCTGTAGGGGGAAGGCAGCGCGAAGCCTTCCCGAGGCATCGCCCTGCCTTCTTGTGATGTGCCTGTGTGATCCAGCCCCCTGGATCTCACAGACCGGAAGCTGTATGAGTAATACACACTGTATTACTCACACAGCCAATGCATTCCAATACAGAAGTATTGGAAATGCATTCCAATACAGAAGTATTGGAATGCATTGTAAATGATTAGATCCCCAAAAGTTCAAGTCCCAAAGTGGGACCAAAAAAAGTGAAAAAATAGTGTTTTCCCCCAAAAAAAATTTACGTTTCAAGTAAAAATAAACAAAAACGTCATTTTCCCCAAATAAAAAAAAAAAAATTGGTAAAAAATAGGGGGGAAAAAAAGTATACATATTAGGTATCGCCGCGTCCGTATCGACCGGCTCTATAAACATATCACATGGAAAAAACGAAGAAACTAAAGCTCATAACGTCCAATGGTGAAAAAATTATATACTTTATTGATTACTCAGTGGATAATAAAATGACATAAAAACAAGGGAGATGGGGAGCACAAGCGCCATCCCAGCTTGACAGTGTCGACAAGAAAATCACAGCCATAATTAAACATTGATACAGTTAATGAGTCCAAGTATGAAACATGGCAGTTACTGAAGTGATGTAAATGTTGTGGGTGATGGCCAGAAGGAAAAACATACCCAAACAACCCGCAACCAAGGCGGTGGTGTGAGCCTGCTGGATCTATGTCCCACCTGTATAGCAGTAAGCCAGAGAAGAGAATATAAATGAAAGGACTCACCAAGAATAACAGCGACCTGAATGTCTGGGATGGCTCTCTTCTCTGGCTTACTGCTATACAGGTGGGACATAGATCCAGCAGGCTCACACCACCGCCTTGGTTGCGGGTTGTTTGGGGATACAAATATCACATGACCTAACCCCTCAGATGAACACCGTAAAAAATAAAAACTGTGCTAAATAAACCATTTTTTGTCACCTTACATGACACAAAGTGTATTAGCAAGTGATCAAAAAGTCATATGCACCCCAAAATAGTGCTAATCAAACCGTCATCTCATCCCGCAAAAAATGAGACCCTACCTTAGATAATCGCCCAAAAACTGAAAAAACTATGGCTCTCAAATTATGGAAACACTAAAACATGATTTCATGTTTTGCTTCAAAAATGAAATCATTGTGTAAAACTTACCTAATATGTATACTTTTTTTTATTTATGTATTGCCGCATCCGTGACAACCTGGTCTATAAAATTATCACATGATCTAACCTGTCAGATGAATGTTGTAAATAACAAAAAATACAAAACTGTGCCAAAACAGCTATTTCTTGTTATCTTGTGGTGTAATATAGAGCAACCAAAAATCATATGTACCCTAAACTAGCACCAACAATACTGCCGTTGTTTCTAAAATGGGGCCACTTTTTTTGGGAGTTTCTACTCTAGGGGTGCATCAAATGGGACATAGTGTCAAAAAAAACTGTCCAGCAAAATCTGCCTTCCAAAAACTGTATGGCATTCTCTTCCTTCTGCGCCCTGCGTTGTGCCAGTACAGCTGTTTATGACCACATATGGGGTGTTTCAGTAAACTACAGAATCGGGGCCATAAATATTGAGTTTTGTTTGGCTGTTAACCCTTGCTTCATTACTGGGAAAAATGGATTAAAATGGAAGATGTTCCAAAAAAGTGAAATTTTGAAATTGTATCTCTATTTTCCATTAATTCTTGTGGAACACCTAAAGGGTTAACAAAGGGTGTAGTTTATAGAATGGGGTCATTTTTGGGTGGTTTCTATTATGTAAGCCTCGCAAAGTGACTTCAGACCTGAACTGGTCCCCCCCCAAAAAAAATTTTTTAAAATTTCTGAAAAATTTCAAGATTTGCTTCTAAACTCCTAAGCCTTGTAACGTCCCCAAAAAATAAAATATCATTCCCAAAATGATCCAAACATGAAGTAGACATATGGGGAATGTAAAGTAATAACTATTTTTTGAGGTATTACTATGTATTATAGAAGTAGAGAAATTGAAACTTGGAAATTAGCAATTTTTTTAAAAAATATATTGGTAAATTTGGTTTTTTTTTATAAATAAAAATGAAATTTTTTTACTTCATTTTACGAGTGTCATGAAGTACAATATGTGATGAATAAACAACCTCAGAATGGCCTGGATAAGTCAAAGCCTTTTAAAGTTATCAGGACTTAAAGTGACACTGGTCAGATTTGCAAAAAATGGCCAAGTCCTTAAGGTGAAATAGGACCGAGTCCATAAGGGGTTAAAATGGGATTAGATAAAATGGCAATGGACTCTTAGTTATATGTTGAGATGTACAGTACATACTGAATGTGTATTATGCTTAATGGTAAAACGTAGGTTTTACATAATTTTACTTTCCTATTTTTCCCTAGATTAAGGCCAGGACAATGGACCAAAGACGTATACATCTTATTACACCACGACATACAATGCTTCTTCTTTTTGCTTTCATCTATCTGTTAATATGGACTTTATAAGCATCATTGTCTGATTTAGAATACCCAAATACCTGATGAGGGAATTTGAGATTATTCAGGGTCTCCTTCAATAAACCAAAGAGGAGAGTGGCTACATAGAAAAGTATTGCTCTGGAGGACCTGGCATCTCTTTATATTATATGGACATGTTATTGATAGCACCATGTCATTACATTACATCTGATCACTGGAGGGTACACCCTCTGATAAGTTTATTATCTGGAGACCCTCTTGATGGAAATGGATTTTCCAAAGTAGACGATCTCTTTAACATAGTGGTTTACCTACCAGAGGTAGACTAGGACACAACTGTGGAAGAAAATTGTTACCTTTTTATAATATATACTTTACACAACAGATTTTCAGCAGGGTCATTCTGAGAAGTTTACCTTATGACAAAGCCAAAAGATGTCACCAGCCACCTGCGGAATTGCTTGTTTCTGCCCATAGTAATATATTGTCTATTGTCAACTTTACTATTGCTACTCAAGATACGTACAATGAGAGTTTCTGCAAATTTTACTTGTCTTGTCTTGTGAAGACACTTGTAAATCTTTTTCTTTTTAAAAAATGTTACTAAATTTGCAATAAAGGAAAATATAAAAAAAATGTCATGTTCTGTCAGTTACCATAAAGAAGACGTGGGTATTGCAATAGAAACAGAAACTTTGGCAAGACAAAAGCATCAATAAGATTCTGATTTAGGTATGACATGAGGATCAAATAATGTGACCCATTCTAAGGGCGGGTTTGCCTTGGTGTTCTGACATTCCGTTATAGGTTCTGTTATTACAGAGTTATAATGGAATATAACAGAATTTTAAGACTGAAAGCAAAACAGAAGCCTTTAAGAGGCGTTCTGCTTTGCTCCGTCCTAATACAGGTCTATGGGGGCACATAATGGTTCTGTTTGGTTCTATTATACATGACAGAATAAATAGGTGGTTAATGTACCAAAAAATAATACAAAGGGAAGCGGGGGTCAAGTAAGTAAACAATAGGAAATGTATAGATAGTTGTAATGATAACTACAGGGATAACTGATCAGATCCACAGCCCCCCCAAAAAAACCTTGGTAGTCACCAGAGACACTATAAAGCAGGATTCTAGGGACTCATGTTCCATCTGTGGAGTAAGGTGACAAAAGAATAGGCGCAAATTTGCAGAAAGCGTAATAAAACAACCGGGAGTCAAAAACAGGAGCATACTGTGAAATCAGCAGGATAGGGGTAAATCAGTGGAGATAACCAAGGTTGGTACACAGAGGGTAAATGAGCAGGTGTAGCGGTTACGTTCAAGGCACAGAAACACAAATGAGAACCAGGACACAATATGCAGTCACAGGCTGGTCACCAGCCAGGCTTTACCTGGTTGGCCGGTTCTCCCCTAGCACTGTAGCACGGACCAAAGAGGCAGCTGCTGGGAAGAGAGACAGACACTGCTGGATTGTGGCGTGGTAAGTGGCAGCCACTTGGCCATATTGCAGTGATCATTGAGATTTGGGAGTGAGCATATTAAAAACACAGACACCATATATTTTCAAACTTTGCACTTTAGTCAAGTAATGCCATCATAATAGGGTAGGGAACAGTGCAGCCCTGTACTTCACCCGCACCACAGGTCCTACTTACTTGCACAATCCATCCTAAGTGATGGCCCACAACTAGAAAAAAATCCCTTCATAGGTAAGTGCAGGGGCCTAAACCAAAATGGGAAAAGAGTAATTATCAAGCACTATGGAGGCACTGTATAAGGGCATTTTGTACTTGCACATTATGGGGGACACTACAGAAAAGGGGAGGACAGAGGCCCTATGGGGGATCTACTGTGGCACGAAGAAGGGGTATTTTATACTGGCACATTATGGGGGACACTGAGGGCATCTGCTGGGGGTACTATATAGGGGCATTTTATACTGGCACACATTATGGCGGTATTATGGGGAAGCGGGTAAGAGGAGCACTATGGGGGCCTATATAGGGTCATTTTACACTGGCACTCTTTGGGGGCCCTATGAGGAAGAGGGAAAGAGGAGCACTATGGGGACATCTGCTAGGGGCACTATATAGGCCATTTTATACTGGCACATAATGAAGGGCACTATGGGTAAGGGAGGAGAGGAGCACCAGGGTCACTTACTGGGGGCACTATATAGGAGTATTTTTATACTGGCGCGCATTATGGGGACACTATTGGGACATTAGCTCAACTGGAGGCACTAAGGGGGGGGGGGGGTGCATGCGCAGGTGCATGCCGCCATGGCAAAGACCTAGAGGAAAAAAAGAGACAATGCAGCAGCACCCTGCAAATCAGATAAAGTACAATAATGCCAAAAATTATAGTGCTAATGCTACGCTTATTTATAAAGTGAGATGTTTGGCCAATGCATTTTGTACAAAACCATCTGAGCCCGTCTGCCGTACGTCAAGGCGATCTCTGTTAGACGGGCCCTAACACTAAATACTACCTGTTATGCACCATAATGGCCGCCATAAAGTTCAGGGAGTGTTGGATCCACATGCATGCTGGATCCACTATGCTTTTTACCATTTTTGGTGCCATAATGGCCTCCATTACAAGGGATGCAGCTACCAACATGCATTCCGAGCCCACTCTATACCTTTCCTTGTGCCAGACAGCTTCCAATGAATGTAGTGAGAGCAGGCTACAGCTTTATACTGAAACTAATTAAAATCTACCTATGGGGCATCCCTTGTAATGGAGGCCATTATGGCACCAAAAATGGGAAAAAGCAGAGTAGATTCAGCATGTATGTGGATCCAACACTCCCTGAACTTTATGGTGGCCATTATGGCACATAACAGGTAGTATTTAGTGTTAGGACCCATCTTACAGAGATCGCCTTGACCTATGGCAGACGGGCTCAGATGGTTTTGTACAAAATGCATTGCCAAGCATCTCACTGTATAAATAAGCGTAGCATTAGCACTATAATTTTTGGCATTATTGTACTTTATCTGATTTGCAGGGTGCTGCTGCATTGTCTCTTTTATTCCTTTAGGTCTTTGCCATGGCGGCATGCACCTGCGCACTGGGAGGTGCTGACTAAGCCCCTTTTTTTGCTGTTTAAGGTATGTGCATCCCTAAAATATCAGTGACATCCAGTGCAGTTTTTCTGTAGACACTGCGAACTGTGACATTACCTGTGGTACCTGTACTGTATAACGTTTCCTCATCACAAATACTGTTGTAAATTTTTTTTTTGCACATGCACTTCCAAATCCTACGCTACTGTACATGTGACATACTTTCAAGCATGTATCACATTTAATATGAAGAAGGCGAGCAGTAGGGGAAGTGTCCGTAATGCTGATGGTGCACGCAGGGGCCGTGGCCCTGGGCGCAGGGAAACTGTGCCTGCTGCCAGAGTACAAGAAAAACAATCATCCACGATACCTAGCTTCATGTCCTAGTTTTCAGGGCGGCGCAGGACACTACTCTTGAAGTCAGCCCAGTGCGAGGAGATGGTCGGTTGGATTGCAGCAGATAATGCTTCCAGTCGGTTAAGCACCACCCTGTCTTCCACCAAGTCCAGTCTCAGTAGCCAGGAGTCTGGTCCACACAATCCTCACCCTGATCTTCCTTCCTCCCACCATTTACAGTCTGGCCAAACAAGTTATCCCACACTCGGAAATTCAGAGGAGCTCTTTTCAGCGCCATAACTTGATTTGGCTCTCTCACCAAGCACGCTTGAAGAGGGACATGAAATCTTGTGCCCTAATTCCCAACCTCTTGAGCATCCACAGTCACAAGAACATGACGTTAGTGAACACCAATTAGAGTTTAATGAGGTGGATGATGAGACACAGTTGCCAATGAGTAAACCGCAATTACTGTCTCAAGAGGTTGATGAGGAGGATGAGACACAGTTGGCAATCACTGAGGTTGTGGTTAGGTCAACAAATCTGGAGGATGATCAGAGTGAGGAAGTAGAAGATGAGGTGGTGGACGATGAGGTCACTGTCCCAACCTGGGAAGGTGGAAAGCTGAGCAAGGACAGCAGTACAGAGGGGGATCTGCAGCACTGCAACAGGCTGGAAGAGGCAGTGGGGTGGCAAAAGGGAGAAGGCAGACCACACCAAACAGGCCCACAAATGTTCCACGGAGCACCCCCTTGCGGAAATCTCACTTGCCAAGGGGCAGATGTTCTGCATTGTGGCGTTTTTTTAGGAAAATCCGGATGACAAAAGAATAGTAGTTTGCAAACTGTGCCATATGAAAATGAGCCGGGCGTGAACACTATCAACCTCAACACCACCAACATGATCCGCCACATGGCATCCAAGCACCGTAATAATTGGGATGAACGTCTGGGTCAACAATCTGTGTCTGCAGGTCACACCACTGCCTCCTCTTCTCCTATATTACGTGCTGGCCAATACCCTGTCGAGGACGCAGGCCCGGATGCCTCCCGCTCTGCACCTGGACCTTCGCAAGGACCATCAGCGACCACATCCACTTCCGTGTCCCAGCGCAGCATCCAAATGTCTTTACCCCAGGCCTTTGAAAGTAAGCGAAAATACCCAGCCACCCAACCACAGGCCATAGCACTAAATGCGCAGCTTTCCAAATTACTGGCCCTGGAAATGTTACCATTTAGGCTAGTGGCGGCTGAGGCCATCCCGTGTTACGCAGTCCCCAGCCGCCACTATTTTTCAAGGTGTGCTGTGCCCGCCTTACACCAACATGTGTCCCGTAACATCACACGTGCCCTGACCAACGCAGTTACTGGGAAGGTCCACTTAACCATGGACACATGGACAAGTGCTTTCGGCCAGGGATGCTACATTTCCCTGACAGCACACTGGGTGAATGTTGTGGAGGCCGGGAGCGAGTCGTACCCTGGGATGGCACAGGTGCTACTGACGCCAAGGATTGGGGGGCCTATGTCCATAAGGGTTTCTGCCAGTACCTACGTTAGTGGCTCCAAACCCCACTTCTCCTCCTCCGCCTCCACTTCCACCTCCGATTTATCCACGTGCATCACCAGTCAGTCATCAGTCTGTAGCTGGAAGCAGTATAGCTATGCAGTGGAGAAGCGGCAACAGGCTGTGCTGAAGCTGATATGCTTAGGGGACAAACAGCACACCGCCGCAGAGCTGTGGCAGGGGATAAGAGACCAGACTGAGCTGTGGCTCTCGCCACTCAACCTACAACCAGGTATGGTTGTGTCTGATAATGGCCGTAACTTGGTGGTTGGCTTTGGAGCTTGGCAAGCTCAGACACATCCCATGCCTAGCCCACGTGTTCAACCTTGTGGTTCAGCGGGTTCTCAAAACCTAACCCAATTTGCCTGAGTTACTGGTGAAGGTGCTCTGCGTGTGTGCACATTTGCACAAGTAATCAAAAGCTTCAGCCAGTCTGTCAATGCTGCAGTAGAGCATGAAATTGCCAGCTCACCGGCTGTTGTGCAACGTGAGCACCCGCTGGAACTCCACATTCCACATGTTGGCCAAGCTTTGTGAGCAGCAGAGGGCAGTAGTGGAATACCAGCTGCAACAAGGTCGCCGCCTCTCCAGTCAGCTTCCGCTATTTACAAGCGAGGAGTGGGCATGGATATATAACACTGTCACTGAGAACAACTACCTAAAAAATAACTTTTAATAGAATTGTATAAAATTAACGATCCCTACCAGGGGGATCCACAATAACACATAGACAAATACAACAAGACACAAAACAAAACCACAAACAAAAAGAAGAGCAGGTACGGGCCTGGCAGGCGGCTAAACGTGAGGAGAGGGGGGGGGGAACGGGGCAACACGTACAAAAATCAGTGTCTGTCCCTGTGATATCCCTTGAAAAAGTCCTCAGCCCGGAGATGTGCCTTGATGGTAGGTACACTCAGTCCACGTGCCTCAGCTGTCTGTCCTTGTAGCGCCCTTGGTACACTAGCCCATATGGATATTTGGGTACTAGTCTGTATTAGATACTAATAATTATGCCACGTGTCCCGACGCGTTTCCCCCCTTCCAATACAGAAAAGGTTCGTCAGGGGACATAGATGTAAATCAGTGTCAAGTGGACACCAAAATGTTAAACAAAAAAACAAAAACAAAACTGGAGAGACCACTCAAGACAGTGTCCGTCAGCAGAGAAAGCCACACAATGGATAAGTGGCTAATTAAAAAGCAACCAGTACCATACTTATCTGGTGAAGGAGACGTGATTCATGCTGTAAGATCCAGGATGATTGTCTTGGGGGACTCCAGGGGGCAAAAACTGATCTAGCTCCAATTTGTTCAAAATTCCCACCTCCTTATAAAGCCACCAGGGGCAGTCCCAGCTATTCTGGCCCAATCAGGGGATAGATAGCCTGTCATGTGACCAAGATCCACATAGGGTTCCTCCTTGGGGTCCGGCTACTACATATATGAGCCTATTATACTTATGGGGGGCGTCTGACAGTCCTATTATATGTAGTCAACACTTATATTAATAATAGTAGAGTGTACCGGCTTGGCCAGTCAGGGTAACTGCCGGTGGAACGCACGCCAACCTCTAAAATGGCCGTGCGTTCCATCTGCATCCAATGAGAGTGGACCTGTGCGTCATCCGGAAGTGACGGCGTGGGTCTATGATGGTGCGTTCCACCGCAGTAAATGCGTCCCATGGTCAATAGTAATCTCACATGCTATTACTGCTCCTCTAGCAAAACTTTACAAGAAGCTCTCCTATTCCCGCTTCTCCCATAGATCGATTGCTGAAAATGGGCAATAATAGGCATAGTACAGGTAACGGGATGTAAGCAATTGGAACGCAGATTCATTACCAACATGGCCATGCGTTCCACATGACTCATGTTAGTATACTGCGCATGTATATGACTAGGCAGAGCGGAGGGGCATAGGGAAAAACAAAAATTATCATGTGACCCATTGATCAAAGGTACCATCCTATTAGCCCCAAATACACTCTAAGGAATGATGATTAGGTTAAATTCATATTGGTCACAGACTAAACTGCCAGAAGTATATCCAGACAGGTCCTGATAGCCAGTCTCAATGGATGCATTTAATGGTGGAAATATAAACAAATATTAAAATGGAGGTGTGTTATGGGTCAATGCCGTATTACTTATGCGGAAAAGATTATCAACTATACAAACATGGGTAACCCGATATACGTTACTCTCTGATAATACACACTTTGACACTTCATGTGTCGATATTGGATTCTATCATTCAAAAGAGGATCAAGTTTCAGAATTTTACGCGTTGCCTGTTAGATCCCAGAGCCCTGGGATCTATAGGAAGCATGTAAATGTAAGTTTTTCATTAAGACCTCTTGGTGATTGTGACCGCAACCGATGGATCCATTCTGCTTCCTTCTGTAGGATCCTACGGTCCCAATCACCCTTCCTGGGGGATGGTCTAATCACCTCCAGGGCTGCGAATTTCAATGATTTAGGATCACCGTTATGACATTCCCAGATATGGTTTGCTATAGGGGTCTCCTTACGCTTTTTGAACACAGGAACAAAACGGGGTTAAAACGCATTATTCTAACCAAAGTGCAACCTAGATATAACATAAGGCACATGTGTTATTGAACTTTAGGCTTATGCAATATATACTCAGTCTTTTCCAAATGGGGGACTGCAGGAACGGCGTTTCTTAAATCTTCTCCTCTGACGCTGTGGTCTTCCCAAACTCACCGGCGTCCAGGGGGTAATCAACGGCAAAGCTGGGAGCTGGGTAAGTTCTTGAACTGGGTTCCAGTCCTCTATCTGCAGATCCGCAATGTCCAGCTTGTCGTAGATTCTTCTGAGGTCTGCTGGTGATCTGACCGTGCTCTTCCTATCTGGGAAATTGATCAGCAGACCAAAGGGATACAGCCAGCGTTAAGTCACCTTGCGGTCTCTCAATACATCCAGCAACGGTTTGAGCGCTTTCCTTTTTCTCAGGATCAGCGGTGAAAGGTCCTGATATAACAGGATATTGGAGCCTGCAAAAGAGACATGCGGCATAGATCTTGCTGCTTTAAGTATGCTTTCTTTAGCCTGGAAGCTGTTCAGTTTGCACACTATATCTCCTGGGGGTTCAGTTGGTCCTGGCGGCGGGCACAGGGCTCTGTGAGCTCTCTCCAGTGTGAAGTCCAGGTTTTCGCCCTCCTGTACTAAATTTTTGAAGAAGTACGCCAGCGTGAACATAATAGCGTCCGCTTGTATGGATTCTGGGAAACCTCTAAGGCCCCATGCACACGGCCGTGTAATAAATAAATAAATCCAGGAAGGCCAGACCTTGGTTATACACTTCCGATGGTATGCACCATATGATATGCACTTCACATCGGAAGTGTATAACCAAGGTCTGGCCTTCCTGGATTTATTTATTACCCTGAGGAATGGCACTATTATCACAAAATCCTATAGGAAACCCACAGCGACAAACAGTCTGCTTAGGTGGGAAAGTCACCATCCTGAAAATCTTAAATGTGGCATTCCAAAGGGTCAATATTTGCGAGCTCGCAGAAACTGCACCACCCAGAGAGATTTCTTTAGTCAGGCCAAAGACCTTAAGATTAGGTTTAACCAAAGAGGTTACCCGGATTATCCCTTACAAAGGGCCTTCAGGTCGGCCTTGAGTAAAAGTAGAACAGATCTCTTGTCACCTAAACCCAAAAAAACAGACACGGACTCCATCTACCTGTAGCAGAGAGGTTAGAAATATTTTTCAAAAATACTGGGATATGCTTTTGTTGGATCCAGACATTCATGATATACTTCCATCTAAACCTGCTATAACATACAGGAGAGGTAGATCTTTAGGTGATAGATTTGTTCATAGCCACTATACAGCTGTTAAAAAATCTGGCACTTGGCTAGATAGAAAACCTTTGGGGACATTCAGATGCGGATCTTGCATAGCCTGCCCGTACATATACCAAACTAAAAACTTCACGAGTAATACCACCAATAAAACATACAATATCCGGGACTTTGCAAATTGCAAAACAACCGGGGTAGTATACCTCTGTACCTGTTCATGTAAACTTCAGTACGTCGGTAAGACCAAGCGGGAATTCAGAAGAAGAATTGGAGACCACCTTGGGGACATTAAGCACAAAAGGGATACCACTATCTCTAGACATGTGCATGATCTCCATGATGGAAACCCAAAATGTCTTAAGTTCTGTATTGTTGAGGTGATTCGCCCATCCCCTAGAGGAGGCGACCTCAATAAGAGAATTTTGCAAAATGAGTCCGAATGGACTTACCGATTAAAAACGGTGAGCCCTTTTGGACTCAATGAAATTTTGTCGTTTGGTTGCTTTATCTAAAATGTGTTCAAATGGCGTTCTTTCTCATACTTCTAGTCCTAGATAGTACCGGATATATACTATCTTGCTACGTTTTAACCACTATTCCCACCTTCCAGGATAAATAAATATAAAATACAATATATTTACCTTTTGAAAACTTGTCGTACCTAATCGCGTTGATCAAGATCATGGATTACTATTTTTCGGACTTTACAAATGAAGGTATCAGACCGTAATAGGTCTACCTTTCAATATCTATATTAAAATGGTACTCTTATCAGATGGTAGGACATAATCATTAGTTAAAAGTATTAACAATACAATGTCCTCCCCTGTTTCCATTTACTGTCCCATACTATTCATTCCAACCTTTTAAAATGATCTATATATGCATTATTTGACATTTTTACCTCAATGAATTACTACCTTAACTTATGTTTACTGATTATATCTTTATAAGTAATCTCTCTCCCATTTTGGGATGTATTAATTGAAAATTTAGCACATATCTATTATCGATTCACTCTGGAACGCATATATTATGCGCTCCAGTGTTCCCTTTTACGTCATCTCCGGCGCACTGTGCTTACTTCCGGTTTCCTTGCGGTCCATCTCCGGTCTGCGTTCCACCAGCGGCCAATGGTAGCGGTCGGCGCACAAGGTATGACGCACTTCCGGTTTCGGTATGGCCGATGGTGGAACTCACGCCGCTTACCAATTAAACCATGAGGTACTTATTTAATTTAATGTATATTGTTAACTCTGATCAGCATATATAGAGGGGCAGTTGCAGAGAGCACTCAGGACTGCATAATTCGGTTGGATACATCGACAGAGAGCCATTGCGCTGACGGCTATTGTGCCATTTAATCATCTAGTTACCTTTATCCTTTTATATATTTTTTTCTTCCCCTGATGAATCCGGTCATATTTGTATTGGAGGAAACGCGTTGGGAATTTAGAACTACTTTATTATTGGCTGTACTGACACTGGGAGCTACTTTTTAGGGACAGGATAACAGGGACAGCCGTCGATAAGTGGGGTCGCTCCCTCTGGGGGTGATTCTCCCGCACCTAGGCGGGAGACCTCTCCGCTTTTAGGCAGAACCTTATCAGTCGGATAGGGATATCATCTCCCCAGTTTTTCACTTGTCCTGTATAAGAAGAGCCGTTGACTTTAATACTTTTTTACCAAGATTTTGTGGACCCTCCCACTACGTCTATCCTGCTGCGGTACGACTCATCTCCATAAACAGAATAATCATCAAACCGTGGGTGGGACTACTTGGTCCAAATTCGTGCTCTTGATTTTGTACATTTACCCTGTGCCTCATTGTACATAAGTCCATTGTATCTGATATATGCAGCTATCAAAAATATTTTTCTGTGGGACCTATTTTTAATAATATTGTTGTGACTTAGATGAAGATCAGATCCCATTTTATGACTAATTTGTGCATAAATCCATATCATTCCAAAGGGTTCACATACTTTTTTTTGCAACTGTATATATACATATACATCACAGATTTTTTGCTTCATCAATAGACATTTAACCATAGGGGTAATTAGCACCAGATGCGTCTAGAAAATATCCTTATCTCAGTCATTAATTTATAAGGAGACAAGAATGACTCTTCTCAGACTGGTACATCTACAGAAAAAATTATATGAACTCTGTCCTTTCCATGAACCTCTTTCGGCCTACTTTAAAATACATACACAATGTTGAATATAACACAACATGGCCTATTATATATAAAATCCACTATAACTAGGTTATTTTGATATAAATGTTATATACCTATGAAATGGCACAACAATACCCAATGTTGTTTTGCTGTTTACTAATGTGTTATATTTTGTATTCTGCACTTAATGCCCTTTGGCATTTTGGTTTTCAGAAGTACCCAGCTTTTCTTGATGTTGAAATGAATAGACAGCTTTTTCATGAAGGAACACAGTACTTGCGTTTGTGACGTCCACCTTGTCCTCCTCCCTCCCCTTTAGGTCATCAAGTCTACCCCTTTCGGTTGGACAGTGCGATCCTCCCTCTTTCAGTCAGTCTATTTGCAACTGTTCTTGAGGACAGATCTTTGATGTTATGAGAACATTTAACATGTTACAGTTGACATATAACATCAAACATAGAAACAAACCTCACAATACAGACATGAACACATGAAGGGTCCATAGAAAACAATTCATTGAATTCAATAAGAAAAAAATGTAGAGCTCATTCAAAAATGTTGTCACCAATAAAAAACAAGAAAAAAAAAATCATTTCTAAAGCACATGATATAAAAAAACAAATACTCCATACACATTTGAATTTTCATTTATTAATTTCTTACTTCAGTATCATTTATTTATATCCAAACAAAGCACATAACCAGACCCTTATACATGAAGTACAGACTGCACACAGCTCTGCTAAGCATCCATCAGTCTTCTCAACTTCACACATATTTAACACAACTGCAACTTGAAACCACACCCATTCATATTCCACTGAATGATTTATGGCTGCCATATCAGCTGCTCTGTTTCATATTCCTGAAACTTACAGAATAAAGAAACACAGATTTTATGGAAACAAACACACCACACCCAGAATTGCCAATAATGTCTGTTGCTGTTATTTTTTTTATTGCCTTCTGGCTTCAATCTGTAATGATCAAAATCTTAAAACAAGACAGCATACAAGTTATAATCATCTTATATGCCATGTGGTCTTACTCAATTGGTGTTGCACATATAGAATTTTTTCTTTAAATGGGATGTCCGGGTTCAGAGCTGAACCCGGACATATCCCCATTTTCACCCAGACAGCCCACCAGATTTGCGCATCGGAGCAGTTCATGCTCCGATGCTCTACTTTGCACTGTGCTGAATCCCACATGGCAAAGGCATTTTCTGGAGTTCTAGTGATGAAGGGCTGCCAGGCTGCCAGGCGGAGGCTTCCGCCCAGCAGTGAGCCCGGTGATGTCAACGGCTCTGATTGGTGGGGTTTAGCGCTGCCCTAACCTGTAAACGCTAAAGCCCGCCCATCAGAGCCGGTGACATCACCGAACACACTTCTGGGCTGAAGCCTTCGACTGGAATTGTGTTATTGTAAAAAAACATGACATGCTCCGATGCCAACATCAGAGGGGCTGCCTGGGTCAAATTATGGGATGTCCAGGTTCAGCTCTGAACCCGAACAACCCCTTTAAGGCTGGGTTCCCACATTACAATCAGCTGCTTGGGAAAAGAAGAAAGAAAAATGATTAAATAATCTTCACCTTTCTATCTCTTATAAAAGGTTATTGCACTTACTAAACACATCCTAGACTCTGTTTGAGAGAACCGGAGCACAATGGAAGTCAATGGGAGAATCCCAGGCACCCCCTGCTCTGAAGAGGGGAGGGTGTCGGAACTCTAGTTCGGCTTAGGAGTCCCTGCTCTGAATCCATATATAGCTATGTCCATATATGGAGTCAGTGTGACACCCAAAATGCACTGGTGACACCCCAGTGCATTTAAATCTAATTTAGCCTGTATTTCAGAAAAGTTTCTGCCAGATTAAAACTCACAACCTTCTGTATTAGAGACAAGGCACTTAACCACTCAGCTATAACAGCTGCATAGCCAGTTATAAAAACAAAACGAACTTGTACTGTACTGCTACTGAGACTATATAATAGAAGTCTCATATGTATAGCAGGCTGGATTCCCAGCCTGCATTTGTGGGAGGGGCGTAGGGTATTTAGCCGGCTCACGCCCTCCCTCTGGTGTCGGCATCGTGCAGTGCTTCTCGGACTACGGCGACGTCATCCGAGTGCGACTTCCGGTTCCGGCTTGGGCAACGAGGCAGAGGCTACGCATCTCCTGTGCGGCGGTCTCGCCTGTGGTAAGTGCCTTCAGCTGCTTCCCCGCCACGCCACATCTCCCGGCGCCACCTCCGGCCTCCGGCCACCTCCGGCCCCGGCTCCACCATCAGCGCGTCTCCTTGCGGCCCGCGCATCATGCCCCGCACCATCCACTACCTCCCCGATGCGTTCCACGGTGGAACGCATCGGCAGGCCCAGTCCCGGAAGCTCCACTGCCTTCCCGATGCGTTCCACGCTGGAACGCATCGGCAGCTAAACGCACACCAATCATGAGAGGTGCCTTCCCCTACCAGCGTTCCCTGGGCTCCATCAGGGGGGCACACGGGGGGCACCCCCGGCTCCGCTTCCACCATCAGCGCCTCCTTGCTGCAGCGCTCGCCCACGCACCATGCCCCGCATCATCCATTACCTCCCCGATGCGTTCCACGGTGGAACGCATCGGCAGGCGCAGTCCCGGAAGCTCCACTGCCTTCCCGATGCGTTCCACGCTGGAACGCATCGGCAGCTAAACTCACACCAACCACGAGTAGTGCCTTCCCTCACCAGCGTTCCCTGGGCTCCATCATGGGGGCACACCCCATTCCATCACACCGTGCTCCAATACGGGAGGCACACCATCGCTCACTCCCGGTTCCTCCGCCACGGCATCTCCCACAGTTGTTTTTCCACGCAGGGTCCCATGTCCAGGTCAGAACAAACTGGGCAGGCACCTCGCGGGGATGCCGTGGCCGGTCGGCACGGGCACCGGGCACGGGCAAGGAAAATGTCCGCTCCTGTTCCAGTTCACCTTGCCGCCATCTTTTGTCCTTCCAGGCACGTCCATGTGGTTTTTCTCTTCCTGTCTTGCACCAACATGTTTCTCTTCATGTCCTATCGCCTGTCACGTCCAGGCTCACTGCCTGTCCAGATCTCCTGATACGTCCAGTTCCGTCATAGGTCCGGTTGCCTGGTATGTCCGGGGTCTGTTTTTTTTTTTTTTATAGGTCAAGGTCTCCGAGTGTCCAGGATTGCCTCCACACCCTCCTGACCGATACGTTCAGGTCAGTTCTGTGGGCCTTCAGCCTGACACGCTCAGGTTCCGTTTCGTGCCTGTTTGCCCGACACATCCAGGTTCCCGTCTGCATGTCCGTCCACCTGATACGTTCAGGATTCCGTCTTCGTGTCTGTCTGCCTGATACGTTCAGGATTCCGTTTTCATGTCCGTCTGCCTGATACGTTCAGGTTTCCGTCTTCGTGTCCGTCTGCCTGATACGTTCAGGTTTCCATTTTTCGTGTCTGTCTGCCTGATACGTTCAGGTTTCCGTGTTTCGTGTCCGTCCGCCTGATACGTTCGGGTTCTCTGTTCCGGGTTTTTTTGCCTGACACGTTCAGGTCCTCGTCATGGCCTCTTACTGGTCAATCCTTCGTCATGTCCTCCCTCCTGTTACGTGTGGTTCATGTCCCGTCTTGGTCAGTCAGGTTGGTGACCTGGTCATCTTTTCAGATTTATTCTTGGGGTCGGCACCTCACTTCTAGTCACTTTCCTTCCTTACTGTCCTGTTCTATCTTTCTCCCTCCCCACTGGGGCGCCTATCACGGTCAGCTCAGGCGCCTTCATCTGTCTCGTTTCGGGGCCTGTCGCTCGCCATTTGCCATCACGCACGGGTCATGTCTCCTCACTGCCTGCCACTTTGGTCAATTCCACACTGGCAGCCAGTTGGGGTTTCGTCTCCAGACGCGTCTCGGCTCTCGGTCGCGTTCAGGGCCCGGCGATCTTCGGTCGCTCGGTCACGCCAGGTCATGTTCACCATTACCTGACACGCTCAGGCCGCTCGGTTTTTCGTATTTTTTCTTTCAGGTTGTCCTTCCATCGCCTGGTATCGTTCCAGCGTTTTTCTTACGTTTTTGGCCTGCCACCTTCAAGGTTCCTTTCTTCCGTTTCATCACCACGTAAGTTTCGTCTTACCAGCACATGTTAGGGTACCTCTCCCCGCAGGTACCAGATAAAAAATTGTTTTTTCCTCACTTACCAATCTCAGATTCGCAGGGTGTGAAGTTCACCCTCCTCACGGACTTGCCCAAGTTTGGTGCAATTGCTCCCAGGTTCCCAAACAATTTTCCACCCCAAACCTCCTGAGGCTTCAGGTAAGTTTAATAAAAAAAAACAAAAAAAAAAAAAACAGAAGGGTTGCACGAGGAGTTGTCAATTCACGTCAGATCCGTCCACAGGGTCCGGTTTTTCTTCACGCAACATGTCCCACGTCTCGGACATTGAGGACTCGATGTCCATCCCTGAGTCGGCGGTCTCCGAGGCAGGCAGCCGCGCATCTTATAGGCATTGGGCCATCCCCAAGATGATCGCCGAGCTGAGGAAGAAGGGGATCCGCCACTCGGCATCTGCACGGAAGGCAGAACTATATCGGCTGCTCTTTCCCGAATCTCCCGGCACTCCCGAACCTCCCGGAGCCTCCGAAGAACTGGTCTCCATGTCGACCATCCAGCTCTCCCTGACCCAACTCCACGCGACCATCAATAATCTAGCGTCTTCGATGTCGCACATTGATTCCAGGCTCCAGGCCGTCGAGAGCAAGATCGCTACGCCTCCTCCTCCGCCAGAGCCCGAAGCCGTTCCCCTGCCTGTGCCAGCTGCCAATCGGTCCTCCATTCATCTGATTGGTGCCCCCATGTCTCCAACCCATCCTCGGCCAGGCCCACATTCAGCTCAGGGGCGCAGAGACCCAACCCCACCATGGACAAACTCGGTCGTCCCATCTCTTTCCTGGGAAAAAATCAGATCTGCAACAACTTCAACCTGGGTTTTTGCAGCTATGATAAATGCAAGGCTTTGCACGTCTGCACCATCTGTTTCAGGGCCCATCCCCAGTCCTCCTGTTCTCAACGCACGTCAAAGCGCTCCTGACTAGGCGGGGTCAACGTTGACCTATTACTTTCCCTCCTCCAACAACATCACGATCCCAGTTTTGTCCGATTTCTCACACAGGGTTTCTCGGAGGGTTTTCATACCGGGCTAGTCACCCTTCCGCAGATCAGTCATGAGTGCCCCAACCTCCTCTCCTCGCTGGCGGATCCCGGGGCGGTGGACGCTCTATTGGAGGCAGAGTTGCGGAAAGGGTTCATGATCGGTCCTTTCTCGGAATCCCCGTTCCCCCTGTACCGGGTCAGCCCCATAGGTCTGGTGACAAAAAAATCATCCAATAAAAAAAGATTAATCTATGACCTGTCTGCTCCTCATGCATCCAGCATCCCCAGCCTAAATTCTCTGGTTCCGTCGGACGAGTTCTCTATGCAGTACTCGTCCCTGGACGAGGCCGTGGAACTCATTCTACAGGTCGGGGCAGGAGCGTGGCTGTCAAAAGCAGACATCGCGGATGCCTTCAAGTTACTGCCTATCCTGCCTCACCTGTGGAAGTTCTACGGCATCAAATGGAGGGCAAAGTATTATTTTGCCACCCGCTTGACGTTCGGGTCAAAGAGCAGTCCCTGGCTCTTTGATCAGTTCGCCCAAGCGCTCCATTGGCTCTTGGTCAACCATGCCCACTGCCCGAGGGTCATCCATTATCTGGATGACTTCCTGCTCATCGAGCAGGCCGCACACGCCCCGGACAGGTTGGACAGCCTCCTCAGCCTGTTCAGCCGCCTGAACGTCCCAGTGGCTCCAGCTAAGGTCGAGGGCCCCGCCAGGGTGATCACCTTCCTGGGCATCACCCTGGACACCATCAAGATGGAGGCCAGCCTCCCCCTGGACAAACTCAATAAGTTGAAGGACTCTGTGGCCAGGCTCGTGGGCACCCGCACGGTGTCAAAGTTGGAACTCCAGTCTCTTTTGGGGTCCTTCAATTTTGCCGCCAGGATCATGCCCCAAGGCAGGTCTTTCACCGCCGGCTTGCTCAGACTCCTCCCAGCAGCCTCAGATCAACATGCCCTCATCCACCTCGGGCGTGATGCGCTGGCGGATCTGGCCATGTGGTCTCTGTTTTTGTCCAGCTGGAATGGCATCTCTCTCTTCGTTCCTCAGTGGGACGAGGCCTCCCCCCTGGTGTTCTCCGATGCTGCGGCTTCCCTCGGTTTCGGGGCCATCTGCGGGGATCAATGGTTTGCGGGTCCCTGGCCCGCGCAGGTCTCCTCAGACCAAGAGGCTGCCAGGTCCTCCCCCCTGCTCGAGGTTTATCCCATCGTCGCAGCCGCTCTGGTCTGGGGGCAGTCATGGAGCAACAGGCCAGTGTGCTTCATGACTGACAACCAGGCGGTGGTCGACATCCTCGCCAGGGGCAGGTCCAGCTCCCCCAAGGTCATGCGTCTGGTCCGCAGGCTCACCTGGCTGTCTCTTGCAAATAACTTTCGTGTCATCTGCAGGCACATAGAGGGCAAGAAGAATACCGCGGCCGATGCTCTGTCCCGGTTAAACTTTAATTTGTTTTTTCAGGTTATGCCGGGAGCACGGAGAGTCGGGATCAACCCTCCGGGGTTCGAAGCCCTGGTCATGGACTAGAAGAATACATTTCCGCAGCCCACGGCCTCATACGCAAGTCTCTCTCGGCCAACTCCGCCCGGAACTATTTAACAGGGTGGAACACCTTCAGGCGTTTTGCCCGCCTTCACCCCAGGGGGGGCAGGGACAGAGTCTCCTTCGTCCTGGCCTTCCTGGCTTACTGCCACAGGGAACTCCATCTGTCCCACAATACCATCAGACTTTATTTAGCGGGCATCCAGCACCACCATATGATCAGTCACCCCAATCATGCCTCCTTCTTTTCCTCACAGGCGGTCAAGGCAGTTCTGAGAGGCATCCAGAAGCTCTCTTCCCCTTCCATACCCACCCGACAACCAGTCACAGGGGAATTATTCCAAAAAATGTCTGCCGCCCTAGATGGTAATCCCTTTGGCCCTTTCAGAAGCTTGATCCTCAAAGCCGCTCTCTACCTCAGCTTCTATGGGTTTCTCAGGCCGGGGGAATTCTGCTGCACCTCAGCCCGGAATCCAGGACCGGTCATCAGCCAGCTCCATCATAGTTCAGACCACTTCACTTTCTCTCTACCTTCCTCCAAAACCTCCCAGGTCGAATACTTTAATTCGTGCAATCTTTGGTGCCCAGTGTCCGTGTTCAGTCAGCTGCTCTCCTCTCTCCATGACAGAACTCCCGATAGCCCCCTACTGCCATTTCCCGTGCTGTCACTGACATCCGCGCAGTTCATCAGGCATATGCGTTCCATAGCTTCGGGTCTGGGGTTCCACGCTGCTTCCATTTCCGGACACTCCTTCCGAATCGGGGCCGCATCGGCAGCCTCTAAACACGGTGTCCCCGCTCACGTCATACGGAGGATGGGACGATGGCGATCTTCCTGCTTTTCCCGCTACATCCCTCATCCACGGGTCGAAATTGCCAAAGCCTTTTCCAGTCTGGTTCTGTAAAACTCCCAACATTCAAACCACCTAAAAATCCCTGTTTTGCCCCCTTTTTTGGCTACCCGCGTCACGTGGCTAAAGGCACACCACTAGCCAAGTCCACACCACCAGCCTAGTCAGGTCCCACCGTGTCCGTTCACACCCTCTTCCTACACTCCCCCGGAGCCTTGACCACAAGTATAGCAGGCTGGATTCCCAGCCTGCATTTGTGGGAGGGGCGTAGGGTATTTAGCCGGCTCACGCCCTCCCTCTGGTGTCGGCATCGTGCAGTGCCCCACCCTCCCCTCCCTCTTTTTCAGCTTCATTCAGCTCAGACTCCCTGGGTTAGCCCCCTTTTTTGGCTACCCGCGTCACGTGGCTAAAGGCACACCACTAGCCAAGTCCACACCACCAGCCTAGTCAGGTCCCACCGTGTCCGTTCACACCCTCTTCCCACACTCCCCCGAAGCCTTGACCACAAATTATTTTATAAGTGGCTGGCTATGCAGCTATATACAGTCATGGCCAAAAGTTTTGAGAATTACATAAATATTGGAAAAGTTTGCTGCTTAAGTTTTTATAATAGCGATTTGCATATACTCCAGAATGTTATGAAGAGTGATCAGATGAATTGCATAGTCCTTCTTTGCCATGAAACTTAACTTAATCCCAAAAAAACCTTTCCACTGCATTTCATTGCTGTCATTAAAGGACCTGCTGAGATCATTTTAGTAATCGTCTTGTTAACTCAGGTGAGAATGTTGACGAGCATAAGGCTGGAGATTATTATGTCAGGCTGATTGGGTTAAAATGGCAGACTTCATCTGTTAAAAGGAGGGTGATGCTTGAAATCATTGTTCTTCCATTGTTAACCATGGTGACCTGCAAAGAAACGCGTACAGCCATCATTGCGTTGCATAAAAATGGCTTCACAGGCAAGGATATTGTGGCTACTAAGATTGCACCTCAATCAACAATTTATAGGATCATCAAGAACTTCAAGGAAAAAGGTTCAATTCTTGTTAAGAAGGCATCAGGGCATCCAAGAAAGTCCAGCAAGCACCAGGATCGTCTCCTAAAGAGGATTCAGCTGCGGGATCGGAGTGCCACCAGTGCAGAGCTTGCTCAGGAATGGCAGCAGGCAGGTGTGAGCGCATCTGCACGCACAGTGAGGCGAAGACTTTTTGAAGATGGCCTGGTGTTAAGAAGGGCAGCAAAGAAGCCACTTCTCTCCCAAAAAAACATCAGGGACAGATTGATCTTCTGCAGAAAATATGGTGAATGGACTGCTGAGGACTGGGGCAAAGTCATATTCTCCGATGAAGCCTCTTTCCGATTGTTTGGGGCATCAGGAAAAAGGCTTGTCCGGAGAAGAAAAGGTGAGCGCTACCATCAGTCCTGTGTCATGCCAACAGTAAAGCACCCTGAGACCATTCATGTGTGGGGTTGCTTCTCATCCAAGGGAGTGGGCTCACTCACAATTTTGCCCATAAACACAGCCATGAATAAAGAATGGTACCAAAACACCCTCCAACAGCAACTTCTTCCAACAATCCAAAACGTTGAAATTTTGGGTCCATGGCCTGGAAACTCCCCAGATCTTAATCCCATTGAGAACTTGTGGTCAATCCTCAAGAGGCGGGTGGACAAACAAAAACCCACTAATTCTGACAAACTCCAAGAAGTGATTATGAAAGAATGGGTTGCTATGAGTCAGGAATTGGCCCAGAAGTTGATTGAGAGCATGCACAGTCGAATTGCAGAGGTCCTCAAAAAGAAGGGCCAACAATGCAAATACTGACTCTTTGCATAAATGTCATGAAATTGTCGATAAAAGCCGTTGAAACGTATGAAGTGCGTGTAATTATATTTCACTACATCACAGAAATAACTGAAACAAAGATCTAAAAGCAGTTTAGCAGCAAACTTTGTGAAAACTAATATTTGTGTCAATCTCAAAACTTTTGGCCACAACTGTAGTGAAGTGGTTAAAGTTCTGGGCTATGATGCAGAAGCTGTGAGTTCAATTATGTATATATATAAAAAATGGCAGCACCAATTATCAAAAAATACGTCGGGTGCTATGTCCCAGGGTGTAACTTCTTACCCAGAAATATAGTAGAAAACGGACAGCACTTCCAGTAGAAAATTGTGATTTACTGGCCCATGTGGGGCAACGAGGCAATATTTCGGCTCGGACACAGAGCCTTTCTCAAGCATAAAACACAAGTGCATTAGAAAGTATAACTAGCCCAAACATAATTGGGGGGTGGAGCAAACAACAAACATGATAATTACAATAAAATCATGATACATAGATAAAAACAAGTGTAAAGTGTCATGATTTAGTGCATAATAATAATCACCAAAGACATAATTACATGTGAAATCAATCAGACAATAATCATTTAATGCAAAAAACTTTAAAGATAGATAAATTACACCAATAAACTACAGGTGCTGTGCGTCATAATAATCATATTAAAATATTAGCAGGTGGGATATAGGATCAGATCATAAACCTACCCATCAGACACATCGTAGGTCCACATGCGATCAAATATCAAACTTTGCGTGTAACAACTTACAGTGCGCAGGCACCAGGTTGCGTCTAGAATGTGTGATCTCATGACGTCACTAGAGTAGGCATCTCGCAAGTTTCCTCCCCTTTCAATCACAGCAAAGCAGGTCACTACTACCAAAGCTCCAACGCAAATGCCCGCTTGATGTCATATTGGGAAGCGCCATATTGGATATTGGCAAAGTTGCCCCAAGTTATATTACATTATAGTAACGGCATGTAGGAAGCAAATAAAGGGAGGGGATAATCCTAGTCAAAGGAGTACACCATCCTAATGGTGGGGCATGCAATGTAAGCCCGACCGGCGCTGCTGTGCAGATCGCGCAACTAAGCGCTGCCCCATACACGCCTGCTACCACAGCTAAAAACAGGGTTCTCCTGACAACTCTGGGATACTAAATAAAAAAAATGTCAAGACACAACTTGGGAAGCGGCAAAAATAACACAAACCCAATTTATAAACTATGACATGGGACCACAATGTTGTTCCGTAGAGTATGTTCATTCCATCTCCAAATAATTCCTCCTCTTTCATCCAAAATTCTATAAAAAAAAAGGGGACAAAGAAAGATCATAAGTATATGTTGATGCAATTACTTGTGTTCAAAAAGCAACCACTACTACAGGGTATGAAGCAAGACATAAATGCATAGACATCATGGGCAAACCAATCCTCTAAGTATACATCCCCTGATTATAATCAATATTTAGACCATTCGGTCTCAGACTATTCAAATTTGCTAGTGGGGCACAATCATATATTCAGAATACTACTGATTTCTTGTGCAAATTGGATACTATTGACCTCACTGATATACATTCTATACATCTAGCGTCTTTTGACGTGACATCTTTATATACCTCTATTGATCATGACCTCGGTATCATGGCGATTAGACATATGTTAGACATGTCATCTCTTACCACACCAGCAAGTGAGTTTATCATGGACCTTCTCAATATCATTTTGAGGTATACATTTGGAGATACATCAACGACATCTTCCTCATTTGGACTGGTGACTGCTCTGAACTGATGAATTTTCAATGTTATCTGAATAGTGTTAACAGGGAGCTACAATTTACCCTTGTACACTCAGATACTGAGATCCAATTCCTGGATACTACTGTCAGATATCATGAGGGGCAATTGCATACGTATTTATTTACAAAACCTACAGACAAGAATACCCTCTTACATTTTGACAGTAGTCATCCACGCAATATTGTAGTGTCCCACTAGGTAGGAGTGGGCACTACACAAGGGTCAATTGGGTAACGTGTTACTTCTACTCACAAGGGACAGTGATGTTACATTTGACTGTGCACTTTAATGTATTATGCATAGCAGGCCTATTAGGGTGTAGTTAGGCATCCCAGACACTAGAGGGAGATAGGGAGCCCCTAGTATAAATGTCCAGGCCCAGACAGGGAGGTTAGGTCATAGTGAGGAGTCTGTGGAGACAGAAGTGAGAAGGCACCAGCCCAGGATATGCTGAGGGCCTCCTCCTGACATGCAGCTAGACAGTCCTGGTTTCTAGCTGTACCAAGAGGCTAGAAGGAGTACAGCCTGCTTGGAGACCGAGTGTATTCCAGGGGACTAGAGGAGTTACCTCGTCAGCCTGAAGCTCCTGAGGCTAAGCATAGCTCAGTTGAGATACCCCAGTAGTAGGAGAGGACCTCCTGGGAGCAACCTGCTGTTTCCCTACCAAGCGAGGATAATACAACCAAGTGCAGATAAGTAACCTGATGGGCAGAAGTACTATAAAGTGAAGAGCAAGGGTTTATACTGGAGGAAGGAATTTATACCAAGGATTTAAGCCAGCACTTAGGCATCCGGCCTTGGGATCCAGCCAGCTAGAATAGCTGAGGGGATAGAGCAGCATTGCACTGCAAAGTATTAACTGTTTGCCCTCCAAGTATCTTGCATGATTAATACCTGCCATCATTGAAAGTAAGCCTGCTTGGGATGTATTGTTCAAGGGACTGCATCATCATCATTAACCACTGTAATTGACTGTACAAAGTTGGACTGTTTTCAAGTAAAGCAACGTTTGGTTCACCATACAATCTGTGTACCTCAATTACTATTCCTACCAACCGGTGTGCCACCGTTACAGGCACTGGCATCACGATCCTTAAAGGGACCTTGCCTCAGGCACTCTAAACACCTGCAACAACCAGGGCACCTTATCCAACATCAGGCCAGGTCTCTACACCCAGAGTGTGCCCCAGAGGAACTAGTGTCTGCCTCTCGTTCACTGCTGCATGCCTGCCCAGGGTCCTCCAAAAAGTGAGTAACCCTTGATCGCCCATTCCGTGACCTCACTGTCGCTATACCCTGCAGGTCTGGCGTGCTGCAATATGGTTACACCCTGTGACATAGCACCCAATGTATTTTTTGATAATTGGTGCTGCCATTTTTTCTATTTGTGTATATATATATATATATATATATATATAGTTAAGGCTGCGTGCAGCCTGTAGATGTGGGTCCAGCGACTTACCCTACTTAAACCCCCTGGTACAAGCAGGAGGGCGCCCGTTCTTTGCTGTTCCGCCCATCCGTGACGTCACTTCCGGTTTCGATACCTTCTGTGACGTCACTTCCGGTTTCGCGTCCTCGTGGAATCCAGACCACGGCGCCTCCGGTAAGTTGGTCCCGGCTGGGTAGCCGAGCCCTGTTGGCAGTGCGGACGCTCCCCCGCTTCTCTCCCTGCAGCCTAGCAGAGTATAACCACTCTGCGGCCCGGGCGGACGCGCCTGCCACCGGCACCTCGTGTTCCACCGATTCACAGCCCGGCCGGTAGCTTCATGTCAGGCCCCCTGCCTCACGCCGGCTGCCGGAGCATGCATCGCCCAGTCGCCTCCCCCCTCCAGGTACCGGGCACCTCCGGCGCATGCAGCGCAAGTTGGTGCGGCGCGGCCCGAAAAAAGGGGGGCAGGCGGGGACGGCGCCACATGTGTGATGATGGGGCTGTTTGTTGTAGGCTCTATACTGCAAGACCTTGCAGACGCCTGCAAGCCAACCAAGGTTAGGAAGTTTAGATGCGGCACTGTAGTTAAGTCATCTGTTGACCAGTTCTTGGGTTGTTGTGGCTGCCAGGGAAGGTTGGCACTGTGGCAGTCATGCCTTCTTCCTGATTATGTTACCCGGTTCGGGGGTCCCGGGCGGCAGGACTAGGAGCACAGCCGCCCTGTCTGCAGTGAGCGCCGCTTCTCCGTGCGGGCGAGTCGCTGGCTGCCTGGCTGTTTGGCCTGCTGCCCTTAACCCCCGGACTGCTGGGAAAAAGGAAAATTGTGATTTACTGCCAGGTTCAGGCCCCGGTCACCCTGGGCTCCTATGCCAATCACGCCATTACATTTATAAATCTTCACCCCCTGGGTGGCTGGGGGCTGTGGTATTCCTTGAATTCAGGGGCCAGGTGTTCCCTAAACCTCTCAGGGTTACGGCTGCCCTAAAATTGCCCAGGGGTCCCGTCTTCCCTGAATCGCTCAGGTGTTATGTCATTCCTGATACCGCTCAGGTGTCACTTGTTCCCTGATCCACTCCGATGTTATATCGTCCCTGTAACCACCGGGTGTCATGTTCCCTGAATCGCTTAGGGTAATGTCTTCCCTAAAGTCGCTCAGGTGTAATGTCTTCCCTGAATCGCTCAGGTGTAATGTCTTCCCTGAATCGCTCAGGTGTAATGTCTTCCCTGAATCGCTCAGGTGTAATGTCTTCCCTGAATCGCTCAGGTAGTATGGCTCCTCGGATCGCTCAGGTGTAATGTCTTCCCTGAATCGCTCAGGTAGTATGGCTCCTCGGATCGCTCAGGTGCAATGTCTTCCCTGAATCGCTCAGGTAGTATGGCTCCTCGGATTGCTCATGTGTTATGTCTCCCCTGATCGCTCATATGTTATGTCTCCCCTAAACTACTCAAGTGTTATGTCTTCAGGTGTCATGTTTTTCCCCGAGTCACAGGTGTCATGTTCCCGGAATCGCAGGTCATGTCTTCCCAGAATCACTCAGGTTTTGTTTCCCTAAATCACTCAGGTGTCATGTTTTTCCTCAACTAGCATGTGTCATGTTCCCGGAATCGCAGGTGTCATGTTTTTCCCCAAATCGCAGGTGTCATGTTCCCGGAATCGCAGGTGTCATGTCTTCCCTGAATCATTCAGGTTTTGTCTTCCCTGATTCGCTCAAGCGTCGTGTTTTTCTCCAAATCACAGGTGTCATGTTCCCAAAATCGCATGTGTCATGTCTTCCCTGAATCACTCAGGGTTATGTTTTCTCCAAATTGCATGTGTCATTTACCCAAGAATTGCATGTGTCATGTCTTCCCTGAATCGCTCAGGGTTGTGCCGGCATACATACATAATTCCTCTGGGTAGCCATCTTATATGCTTCTGGCCTATGTAAAAAACTGTGAACTCTCATCTTTCTGAAGCCTGGGTCGCCTATGATATAGATGGACACTTTTATTACCACTACTCTGTAAGGCCAGCAATAAAAGGTCATAAAAGCTATACCAGGCCCAGCTCATCCTGCCCTTTGAGATAAGATCAGCTCGCTGTCAAGCCTGGCTGGAGCGTGACGTCATTAATCTCCAGGTCTGGTTTGAGGAGAGCTAATAGCCCTTAATTAGCTCTGGGCATAAAACCGGTCCACTTTCATATTTCATTTATGAATCAACTTATGCCCTTTCTGACACCAGATCCAGGCTCTACAGAGTATTGTGGTTAATTGGGTATCAAATATGACTAGAGGATGTGATTCCTTAGCTGACCTATGGGTGGTGGAAGAACTACAGGTCCCAGCATTACCGTGTGTGGTCTCATTCTGTAGGTAAATAAATAAGGATCGCAAATATGTATTCTGTATAAAAATATGCCGATGTATCAAGGAGATACGGGCTTAAGTATAATCCTCATTGTAGGAACTGAACTTTGATGGGGTCATAAAACACTTGGGGGCCAATCCCTAAGCTTCACAGTCACTCTGCTGCCATTGGCTGACAGGAGTAAGTCTCCTGCCCATGGGAGAGTTCATAAAAATCCATGCACAAGGACAGAGGAGAGAGACCCATGGAACATCACCAGACAATTAATTGGACATTGACGGCATATCCCTGTATCAGAAGAACTTTGAGGGTCTCCCCTGATACATACTGAAAAGGGGTTTGCAAGGATTCAAAAAGGACATATGAACGACCATCTGAAACCCTCCAGAGAAACTAAGTATTCTTTCATCTTTTTCCCTTTCATTTGAACTGTCGTGATTATTTATATTGTTATTATTATTCTGTAGATTTATAGTCATTTTCATTAGACTTGTATGCACTGCTTTTTACCGCTTATTAAAGATTATAAAATCTAAGTAGCCAAGTCTTCCATATTCTAAGCTGCTGAACAACGTACCTTGCCTTCGAAGAGACGTTACCAGGTAGTTAGTTAAATTGCATTTAGGAATTGTAGCTGGGGGTGATTGACTGCGGTTGGTCAGTAAGTGATATCCGGTTCATCCACTGATCTGTGTGATAGTGAATTACCCGGATAGTCGGCTTGTGGACCGGGAACCCACGTGGTGGCAGTTACCGAAGTATAGTGGGGGGTGTTAGCCGAGTGGTAATACCCCGGTCACGTGAGGTCTCTGTGTGTGCGCAGACTCCGTCACAGACCACTACGTCAGAGCTGTGGGATCCGGAGCGATCGGATCCATAGTTCGTGACAAGGGTTATGTTTTCTTCAATTCACAGGTGTCATGTTCCCAAAAATTGCATGTGTCATGTCTTCCCTAAGTGACTCAGGGGTCAGGTCCCCTGAATTGCTCTGGTGTTATGCCTCCCCTTAGTCACTTAGGGGTAAGGTTCCCTGAATCGCTCAGGTCTTGTGTGATCCCTGAATCGCTCAGGTCTTGTGTGTTCCCTGAATCGCTCAGGTCTTGTGTGTTCCCTGAATCGTTCAGGTCTTGTGTGATCCCTGAATCGCTCGGGTCTTGTGTGTTCCCTGAATCGCTCGGGTCTTGTGTGTTCCCTGAATCGCTCGGGTCTTGTGTGTTCCCTGATTCGATCAGGTGTCATGTATTCCCTGAATCACTCAGGTTCCATGTTCTCCCTGATTCGAGTTTTGTTTTTCCTACCTCTTCCAGGTCGGTTGTTTCCCAGGTTGCATATTTTCCTGAACAGTCTGGTTATGTATTCCCCTGATTCACTCAGGTCAGGTTGGCCTGATTCACCCAGGCTTCTGTTTTTTCCCTGGTCTCCCAGTGGGTAGGTAGTGGCCAGGTCCAACCAGGTTCAAGGTACTGCCCGACCCACCCAGGTGTCTGTCCTCCTTATGAAGGTGTATGTCACACCTCTCTCTGGGTCTCGTGCCAATGCAAGCTTATTTTTCATGTGAGCAGGGCCTCAGGCCACCGGAATTTCGATCCATCCTCAATTGTGTCGCAGGGCTCCTCCATGCTCGGTCACTCCACGGTGCCGGGTTTCACGTAAGTTCCAGCCGAGTGGCGGCGTGACGCTTCTCCGCAGCTCAGAGCCTTCCTTCGTTCATCACGAGCCTCCATTCCTAGGTCTTCAGTATCGCCGGAGAGTTGGCAGCGCTGTTCGTTGATTCGGTTAGGTTGCGATCCTTTCTATACCATGTTCGTTCCTGTTTCCTTCTGATTCTCAGGTTTCATGTATTTCCCGGATTAGCCCCAAATTCACGTATTTACCCATTCACCCAGCTCTAATTCCCCGGAGTCGCGCAGGTTTTACGTGTTTCCTGGATCACTCGGGTTCATGCATTTCCCTGAATCAATCGGGTTTATGTTTCCCGAATCGCCCGGGTTCATGTTTTCTGGATCGCTCAGGTTTATGTATGTGCCCAAGTCACTCAGGTTTACGTATTTCCCTGAATAGCTCAGGTCAGGTATTTCCCTGAATCACTCAGGTTTTGTATTTCCTGTCTTCAGGTTGCTGGTATTTCCAGGTGGTATGTTTTTCCTGATTCACTCAGGTTACGTATTTCCCTGAATCACTCAGGTTTTGTATTTTCCTGTCTCTTTCAGGTTGGCGGCATTTCCAGGTTGTGTGTATTTTCTTGATTCACTCAGGTTACGTATTCCCTGAATCGCTCAGGTCTTTTTTCCACAGGTTGTTCGCATTTGCCTGAATCACTCAGCATTTTTTCTCACAGGTTGTTCGCATTTGCCTGAATCGCTCAGGTCTTTTCCCACTGGTGGTACACATTTGCCTGAATCACTCAGGACCCGATATATTTGCCTGGAACGCTCGGGGTCTTCCAGCAGTATCCAGTGGTTCCTGTTTACCCGGTTCGGGTTCCGCATGTTTGAATCCCTGATTGCATTGGATCCGGGTTCATCACGGGGGTTTGGATATGGTCATCCATTATCTCGACAATTGTTGTTACACCAGGTATTGTACTCTGCTCCCACTCAAGCGGCATTCTCCTGTTCATTGCTACGTCATGGTTTTGCTCAATCTCACCTGGGCAGTCTGCACCCTGATTCCTGATCGTCAAGGGACCTCAGGGCGTCCCCTCGGGCTGGGCTAGTTGCCCCAGCTTTTCGCCAGGCTTGAGGCCCCCGTGGCGGCCGCCAAGCTGCTAAGATCCAGGCTGCCGTTCATCTGCGGCTTCTTCCAGGGTCCTGTCCAAATGGGAGCTCCAGTCCCTGTTAGGGTTCCTCAACTGTACATTTACGATCATGCCCAGGGCAGGTCTTTCACTTCCCGGCCCCTCAGTCTCCCCAAAAAAAACACAAAAAAAAAAAACACCCATCCTCGGGGGGAGGTGGACGAGGTCACGTTTCATGGCTTTATAGCCCATTGCCACACGCACCGCCTCCTGTCATTTAACACCATCAAGCTGTATTTGGCCAGCATTCAACACCATCGGATGCTCAGCGACCCCTCTGCCAAATCCATTTTTCGTATCAGGCCATCAAATCCACCCTCAGGGTTAGCACAGCGGTCCAGGTGCGTAGACAACCAGTGTCAGGCGAGCTTTTCCACAGATTGTCCGTAGCCCTAGACTGTCTCCCTTTGGGCACTCAGCAAGCATCATCACCAAAGCAGGCATGTACCTAGGGTTCCATGGGTGCTTAGACCCGGGGAGTTTACCTACGGCACGGTCAACCGAGCGACCCTGCTCAGGCGACATCTCGCCTGGCATACGGTCCACTTCATACTGTCCATCCCAGCCACCAAGTCCAATCAGGCTGGTCCTCCCACCGAGGTAGAGTTCTTCCCTACGGCCAACTGTTGGTGTTCCGTCTAGGCACTCCAAGAGCTTCTGGCCTCACTCCAGTCTCCCGCGTTAGACGACCAGTTGCTCCCGATTAACGGTAGGCCCCTCTTCTTCGGCCCAGTTGTCTCCAATATCCGCACCCTGGCGGCAGGGGTGGGGTTTAACCCTAGCACGGTATCCGGGCACTCCTCTCACGTAGGGTCTGCTTCCGCAGCATCCAGTCATCAGGTACCGGCACACGTCATCCGCAAGGTGGGTCGTTGGCGGTCGTCCTGCTACCCTAGGTACATTCCCAATCCACGAGTTGAGATTGTCAGAGCCTTTCGTTCTTTGGGCTTTATGGGTTCCATGATGCTCCAAGAATACATTCCACCCTACTCCGGGCCGGTTCTCTTTGCCCACTCATCTAGGCCTTACCTCGTCACTGGCACCGGGCACACTCCAGCCAGTTGGTTCAGGGCAGTAGATAGGCATGCCTACTCTGTTCCTCGATTAGCTCCTACCACAAATATATATATATATATATATATATATATATACATACATACACACACACACACACACACACCTTCCTTTTTCACAATTTTTGAGAGCGAAAAGGATTGTTTCGAACCCTGATGTACTTGATGATACACTTAATGTCATGGTTAATAAGTTTATACAAAGGAGTTATCCCCCTAAGTTATTGCAGTCTCAAATTGGAAAAGTACATGCGATTGATAGAGATGATACATTGATGAGGAAAGATGTGAAGGGGTCCCATACCAGGATTCCTTTCATTTCTAGATATACTGAACACAGCAGTGAGATAACCGTGTCATCAAGAAGCATTGGGGTATTTTGGGAGGATGCCTGGATCAGATACCTGAATTTAGGCTTCCCCTTTTTTCTTATCGAAGATCAAGAAATCTGCGCGATCAGTTGGTTAGAGCGGATATTGGTCCTGGTCCTAGAGTGACACAAAGTACATTGACCCAGCAGAGTCAGGGTTGTTTCCCATGTCTCAGTTGTGTCAATTGCAAATATATTTGTAAGGGCAGATTCTTTACACATCCAACCACTGATGTGAGATATTTGATACCCTTCTACCTTACGTGTAATTCCAACTTTGCGATATATGTTCTGACCTGCCCTTGCAAATTACTATATGTGGGTGAGACTTTACAGATTTGAAAACTCGCCTTAACAACCATCGGTATACTATTAGGAAGAAGCGTCAGGATTTGCCCATTTCCAAACATTTCTTTGAGCTAAATCATTCAGAGAGCGAATTAAAATATTGGATTATTGATCACATTCCTTTACCTAGACGAGGAGGCAATAGAATTCGGTTATTGAAGAAAAAGGAGCTGTTTTGGATACACACATTGAATAGTCTGAGACCAAATGGTCTAAATACTGATTATAATCCAAGGATGTATACTTAGAGGATTGGTTTGACCTTGATGTCTATGCATTTATGTCTTGTTTCATACCCTGTAGTGGTGGTTGCTTTTTGAACACAAGTAATTGCATCAACATATACTTATGATCTTTCTTTATCCTCTTTTTTTAAATAGAATTTTGGATGAAAGAGGTGGAATTATTTGGAGATGGAATGAACATACACTACGGAACAACATTGTGGTCCCATGCCATCGTTAATAAATTGTGTTTGTGTTATTTTTGCCGCTTCCCAGGTTGTTTCTTGACATTTTTATTATTTAGTATCCCAGAGTTGTCAGGAGAACCCTATTTTTGGCTGTGGTAGGAGGCATGTATGGGGCGGTGCTTAATTGCGCGATCTGCATGGCAGTGCCGGTTGGGCTTACATTGCATGCTCCACCATTAGGATGGTGTACTCCTTTGACTAGGAGTATCCCCTCCCTTTATTTGCTTCCTACATGCCATTACTATAATGTAATATAACTTGGGGCAACTTTGCCAATATCCAATATGGCACTTCCCGATATGACATCACGCGGGCATGCGCATTGGAGCTTTGGCAGTAGTGAGCTGCTTTGCTGTGATTGAAAGGGGAGGAGACTTGCGAGAAGCCTACTCCGGTGACGGCATGAGATCACACATTCTAGACGCAACCTGGCGCCTGCGCACTGTAAGTTGTTACACGCCAAGTTTGGCATTTGATCGCATGTGGACCTACGATGTGTCTGATGTGTAGGTTTATGATCTGATCCTATATCCCACCTGCTAATATTTAATATGATTATTATGACCCACAGCACCTGTGGTTGAATGGTGTAATTTATCTATTTTTAGTGTTTTTTGCATTATGATTAATGATTAATGTCTGATTGATTTCACATATAATTATGTCTTTGGTTGTTATTATTATGTACTATATCATGTCACTTTACACTTGTTTTTATCTATGTTTCATGATTTTATTGTAATTATCATGTTTATTGTTTGCTCCACCCCCCAATTTTGTTTGGGCTATTTATGCTTTGCAATGCACTTGTGTTTTATGCTTGAGAAAGGCTCTGTGTCCGAGCCGAAATGTTGCCTCACTGTCCCACATGGGCCAATAAATCACAATTTTCTACTGGAAGTGCTGTCTGTTCTCTACTATATTTCAAAGCACACCCACACCATCACACCTCCTCCTCCATGCTTCACGGTGGGAACCAGGCATGTAGAGTCCATCCGTTCACCTTTTCTGCGTCGCACAAAGACACAGTGGTTGGAACCAAAGATCTCAAATTTGGACTCATCAGACCAAAGCACAGATTTCCACTGGTCTAATGTCCATTCCTTGTGTTCTTTAGCCCACACAAGTCTCTTCTGTTTGTTGCCTGTCCTTAGCAGTAGTTTCCTAGCAGATATTCTACCATGAAGTCCTGATTCATACAGTCTCCTCTTAACAGTTGTTCTAGAGATGTGTATGCTGCTAGAACTCTGTGTGGCATTGACCTGGTCTCTAATCTGAGCTGCTGTTAACCTGCGATTTCTGAGGCTGGTGACTCGGATGAACTTATCCTCCGCAGCAGAGGTGACTCTTGGTCTTCCTTTCCTGGGGCGGTCCACATGTGAGCCAGTTTCTTTGTAGCGCTTTATGGTTTTTGTGACTGCACTTGGGGACACTTTCAAAGTTTTCCCAATTTTTTGGACTGACTGACCTTCATTTCTTAAAGTAATGATGGCCACTCGTTTTTCTGTACTTAGCTGCTTTTTTCTTGCCATAATACAAATTCTAACAGTTTATTCAGTAGGACTATCAGCTGTGTATCTACCTGACTTCTCCACAACGCAACTGATGGTCCCAACCCCATTTATAAGGCAAGAAATCCCACTTATTAAACCTGACAGGGCACACCTGTGAAGTGAAAACCATTTCAGGTGACTACCTCTTGAAGCTCATCAAGAGAATGCCAAGAGTGTGCAAAGCAGTAGTCAAAGCAAAAGGTGGCTACTTTGAAGAACCTAGAATATGACATATTTTCAATTGTTTCACACTTTTTTGTTATGTATATAATTCCACATGTGTTATTTCATAGTTTTGATGCCTTCAGTGTGAATCTACAATTTTCATAGTCATGAAAATAAAGAAAACTGTTTGAATGAGAAGGTGTGTCCAAACTTTTGGTCTGTACTGTAATTATATATATATATATATATATATATATATATATATATAGAGCCATAATATATTTGCACATATTATATATTTAGAATATATAATATATTATATGTAAATATATTATGGCTAAAATATCAGTAGTAGTTTCCCACATATTATGCATTCATATATATCAGAAGTATGAAAATATATTAGTAATTATACATTTATTTTGAGCCATACATTTTTACAATTACTAAAAAAAAATATAAAATATATAAATCTAATTTAATATATAAATCTAATCTAACTGTAGCTCTCTAACAGAGCTACAGTTAGAGAGAACCGAATCCTTCTTTCCATTCTAACTCTCCCTTTAAGAAGGGGAGGGGACTACTTAGAGGTCAGTTTAGCTTACCCCCTGCTAGGGGAGAGTCTAGCTTATCCCCTGCTAGGGGAAGGAAGCCAGGGCTAAGCGCGTCGCCGTTGGACGTGCCCCAGCTAAGCAAAGCAAGCCAGCTAGAGCACCTTTAGCTCTGCTGGACATGGAGGCCACAGCTTAAAGCCTCAGAACCTCTATTTCTGAAAACATTTGTGACGGGATTTGAACTCACAGCTTCTGCATCACAGCCCAGAACTTTAACCCCTACACTATATAGCTGCATAGCCAGTCAGCAGAAAAATAAATAAAATATGAGTGTTGGGATTCGAACCCGTGACCAGCCACATCCCAGGCAGTAGCCCTGCTTACTAGGCTACCATCCTCTCTGGACATTCCTCCCTGAAACCTATTAGTTAACCTCAGTCTTGCCAAGCCTTGCTCATCACCCTTGATTCCCCACACCTGGTACTTCCCTATATAAGTCCAGCCCCTTGCACTCTAGCTTGCTGATTATTGAGCTCCTGAGCCTTGATCAAGCTTCTCCTCATCTGCTGCTCTTGCTACTTGCTACTACCGCTACTACCACTGCTGACCAGGAATTGCCTACCGACTACTCTTCTGCTTTGCCCCTACCTGCTGAACTGCTACCACCGTTGCCATCCGGATTGTCTGACCACGCTTACTGCCGCCTGCCCTGACCTACCGCCTGCCTACCGACTACTCTTCTGCTTTGCCCCTACCTGCTGAACTGCTACCACCGTTGCCATCCGGATTGTCTGACCACGCTTACTACCTGCCTGCGGTCCTTGCCACTGGGCTCCACTCCTACCTCCAGCCAGCTGTCCTCTGACTCAGGTGAGCCTGTAGGACTGTTACAGAATAATCAGCCACACTATGGAGTCCGCAATGGCCACTCTGCGTAAGCAGGTCTCTGAACTTCAAGAATTTGGTACTACATATCAGGAGAAATTTGCCCAGCTCCAAGTCGTAGTCCAAAGCCAACAGAGCGAGATTATTGAACTACAGAGGCAACTCCTGGACGTCCGCGGCACGGCTGCAGACACCCGCATGCCACTCCCATCAAGATTCGGCGGTGACAGACGCCAGTATCGGGGGTTTCTAAACCAATGCCGCATCTATTTTCAGATGTACCCGGCCCCCTTCACCACCGAGAAAAAGAAGGTGCTATTCATGGTCAATCTCCTGACGGATGAAGCATTAGCATGGGCATCACCATACGTGGAGACTAACAGTCAGCTCCTGAACAACCTAAACAACTTCATCACCGCAATGAGCCAAGTCTTCGACGACCCCAACCGCTGTGCGACAGCCGAGGCGCGACTACATAGTCTGCGGCAAGGGAGACGCTCCGTCGCCGAATACACCGCTGAGTTTCGCCGTTGGGTCACGGACACCACCTGGAACCCAGCGGCACAGAGGAGCCAATTCCGGCGAGGCCTGTCCGAATTAATAAAGGACGAACTCGCCAGAGTTGAGGCCCCGGACGATCTGGACGACTTCATTCAGTTATGCATCCGGATAGATCAAAGACTCTCCGAGAGGAAGAAAGAAAGACTCTGGTCCTTGGACCACAGACCCACTTATTCCTTCTCTTCCACCGCCCAGCGCGACCCCCGGTCAGCAACTGAACCTATGCAGGTCGACGCTCTACGTAGGTCTCTATCCACAGCTGAGAAGGAGAGACGGCTGGCCGAAAACCTCTGCCTCTACTGTGGGGAGCCGGGTCATTTTGCCATCAAATGTCCTCATAAGATCCGAAAGACTATTGCCATCACGGAACTAAAGGAGCAACCACAGACTCCAACCCCACCAGCAGCCCCTGAAAATAACAACACGGCGGCTCATGGATCCCACTTCATCGTCCCCATCCTCATCGAGATTGAGGGGCGACAACTCCCCTGTTCAGCGATGTTAGACTCCGGGGCGGGAGGCAACTTCATGGACCTAACCTTCGCCCGCGAAAAGAATATTCCACTGACAATCAAGGCAGCCCCCGTTGACCTGGAAACCGTCGACGGATCCCCACTCTCCTCGGGGCCGGCCACTCACGAGACCACCGAACTACAACTCCTCATAGAACCAGATCACCGTGAAAAGATCCACTTCTCTCTGATCGCCTCCCCGAAGTTCCCAGTGATCTTGGGCATCCCATGGTTGGCCACCCACAACCCCTCGGTGGACTGGGAAACCCGCTGCATACGATTCCCGTCCGAGTTCTGCACGCTAAATTGCTCCCACAAACCCATCCTTCCACCCGAAGACACCACCATCTCAAAACTATCTGTCAAGGATCTGCTACCCCCTCAATACAGCGAGTTCCAGGATGTCTGCGACAAGAAAAACTCAGACAAGCTGCCACCACACCGACCCTACGACTGCCCTATAGAACTGTTGCCCGGGGCCGAAATACCCTTTGGCAGTATCTACTCCCTCTCAGAGCCTGAACTCAAGGCTCTGAAAGAGTACCTGGACGAGGACCTGAGGAAGGGGTTCATCCGGCCCTCCACCTCTCCCGCGGGAGCCCCCTTTTTCTTCGTAGAGAAAAAAGACTCCTCCCTGCGTCCCTGCATAGACTACAGAAAGCTTAATGACATAACCGTAAAAAACCGGTACCCGCTCCCACTGATTTCCGAACTCCTTGAGAGACTCCGGGAAGCGAAGATCTTCACCAAACTCGACCTTCGAGGGGCCTACAACCTCGTCCGAATCCGCCCTGGGGACGAATGGAAGACCGCCTTCCGGACACGTTATGGTCATTTCGAGTACCTGGTCATGCCTTTCGGACTCTGCAATGCTCCCGCCACCTTCCAGCACTTCATTAACGACGTCCTCAGGGACATGCTGGATCTGTTTGTAGTCGTTTACCTGGACGACATCTTGATCTTCTCTGAAGACCTCGAGCAGCACCGCGAACACGTCCACAGGGTACTGCAGAGGCTCAGACAGAACTCTCTCTATATCAAGCTAGAGAAATGTGAGTTTGAGCGAACCACCACTCAGTTCCTCGGATACATCATCTCCCCAGAGGGCCTAAGTATGGACCCGGGGAAGGTCCAAGCTGTGATGAACTGGCCCGTTCCGAAAAACGAGAAGGAGATACAAAGATTCATTGGCTTCGCCAACTTCTATCGGAAGTTTGTCCGGAACTTTTCCAAGGTCATAGCACCAATCACCCAACTCACCAAGAAGGCAGTCCCCTTCTCCTGGACACCCGAGGCCCAGGAGGCCTTCACCAAGTTGAAACTCCTCTTCACTTCTGCCCCAATCCTAATCCACCCGAACCCCGAGCTCCCATTTACAGTCGAAGTGGATGCATCAGACTCTGCGGTGGGGGCAGTTTTGTCACAACGGACAGGGGAGAGGATGCTATTACACCCGTGCGCATATTTCTCCCGCCAGATGTCCCCCTCTGAGAAGAACTATGACATCGGGAACAAAGAACTACTGGCGATCAAGGATGCCTTCTCCGAGTGGAGACACCTGCTGGAGGGAGCCACCAACCCCATAATCGTACTAACTGACCACAAGAACCTCGAGTTCATCCGCAGCGCTAAGAGACTCTCAGCCAGACAGGCCAGATGGAGCCTATTCTTTTCCCGCTTCAACTATCTCATCACCTATCGCCCTGGATCAAAAAACGGCAAGGCTGACGCCCTTTCCAGAATGTTTTCCGAGCCCTCACAGAGTAACAAGGGCCAAAATAACATCTTGCCCGAGAGAAGGGTCGTAGGGGCCACCTACTCTAAAGAACTCCTGGGCACAATCAAGGAAGGATATGAAAATGACCCCTTCCTCTCCCACCCCACAGGCAATGTCAGCCTTACGTTTAAGAACGGTCATTGGTTTCATCAGGACCTACAACTACTGTATATGTACCAGAAATCGCACGGCTCGAAGTGCTCAAACTCAACCATGACTCCAAGGTGGCCGGCCATTTTGGCACAAGAAAGACCCAGGAGCTTCTCTCCCGCTCCTTCTGGTGGCCAACATACAAGGAGGACATCAAGAGGTACATCTCCTCGTGCACGGTCTGTGCCCGCAATAAGACTCCTCGTTCCTCTCCCGTGGGTCTGTTACAACCTCTCCCGATTCCCTCCCGCCCCTGGGGCTCGATCTCCATGGACTTTGTGGTAGACCTTCCTCCTTCAAAAGGGATGAACACCATCCTGGTCGTGGTCGACCGTCTCACCAAGATGGCCCATTTCATCCCCTACAAAGGCCTACCCACAGCCAAACAGACGGCCGATCTTATTCTCAGAGAGGTCTTCAGGCTGCATGGGATCCCGGACGACGTGGTCTCCGACCGAGGTGTACAATTTGCCTCAAAGTTCTGGAAGAACTTCTGCCTGGCGCTCGGGGTTAAAGTGAACCTGTCCTCTGCTTTCCACCCTCAGTCAAATGGGCAGACGGAGAGAACTAATCAGACCCTAGAGCAATACCTACGCTGTTTCAGCTCCCACCTGCAGGATGACTGGCTTGATCATCTCCCCACGGCTGAGTTCGCCTACAACAATGCTGAGCACAGCTCAACCAAGCACAGCCCCTTCTTTGCTAACACAGGCTCGCACCCGGTGTTCATTCCCCACCTACCCGTTGCCTCCACCCTCCCAGCAGTGGCCGAACGCCTAACAACCCTACAGGAGGCACAAGAGAACATTATAGACAACCTCCAGCTTGCCCAGAGGCGCTTTAAACAGGGAGCAGACAGACGTCGCAAACCCACCCCGGGCTTCCATGTGGGAGACAAGGTATGGCTGTCCACCAGGAACCTCAGATTGAAGGTCCCCTCCAAAAAATTTGCCCAAAGATACATGGGTCCGTTCCGGATCACCGCACAAATCAACGAGGTCACGTTCCGGCTCGACCTTCCGGACTCCATTAGGGTGCACCCTGTCTTCCATTGCTCTCTCCTCAAGCCTTACGTGGAGAACACCTTCACAGGCCGCCAGCTTTTTGTACCTGATGAAGGGGAGTGATTCCCCGAAACGCGTTGTATCGCTGCAATAAAAGATTCTTATCCTGATTCTGGTGACTGGTCGATGGTATCTTGCGCTGTGGGACGTATTTGACATTTCCTGTGTTTATCATCTTCATGGAGGCTCCAGGCGTCTCCACTTAGAAGATTTTTTGGGATCCCGTGGCTGCAGACCATCTTACCCAAGTGTCCAGACATATTACACAAACTTCTATTAGTGTTGTGCCTACATTGCACAACCACGTAAGGTGAGCCTTGCAAGTTATTTCCTTCTTACTTTTGCACTCACAGAATTACCCTATGGCACATCTGTTCTTTTACAGTTTTACCTAGCCTGCTATATCGTATTTTGTGAGAAAAGCTCTCTGAATGACATGGTGGATAAATCAAAGGCCTCGGTTGTTTATGCCTCATTTGACAATGCCTTAGCCTTTCTACGGTGTTTTGGTAAGGGAGCTTTATTAGCAAAGACTGACATTAAGTCGGCATTTCGTTTATTGACAGTTTAGCCCTCGGGTTTCAATTTATTAGGCTTTCAGTTCAATGGTTATTTTTATTTTGATAAATGTCTCCCAATGGGTTTTTCTTTGTCTTGTTATTGCTTTGAAGCTTTTTCTTTGTTTATTCAGTGGGTTATTGATTATGATATGAAAATAGGTGGCGCTTTACACTACCTAGATGATTTTTTATTTGTCGGTTTTTCTGAATCTAATCTATGTTTGGACTCGTTAGCTAGATTTTTTGACACTTGTTCTTGTTTTAGTATTCCTATAGCAGCAGAGAAAACTTTTTTTTTATTGAAGTTTTCAGATACATTTGAACATAAAGGAACGACATGTTCCAAGACAAAGGATTGAGAAACATCTGTAACTGTATTTAATCCAAGTCCTTCACAATGTGCATTCCTATTTTGCAACTGTTATGTTCCAATGTAATGTACCTGGTTTACCAGTAGGTGGCAGCAAGCATGGCAGAGCTACAGTTAGAGAGAACGGAATCCTTCTTTCCATTCTAACTCTTCTAAGGAGGGGAAGGGACTACTTAGAGGTCAGTTTAGCTTACCCCCTGCTAGGGGAGAGTCTAGCTTATCCCCTGCTAGGGGAGTGTCTAGCTTATCCCCTGCTAGGGGAAGGAAGCCAGGGCTAGGCGCGTCGCCGTTGGACGTGCCCCAGCTAAGCAAAGCAAGCCAGCTAGAGCACCTTTAGCTCTGCTGGACATGGAGGCCACAGCTTAAAGCCTCAGAAGCCAGGAGGAGTTTTCCCTGGACAAATCTAGAGACCGACCAGACTACAAAGAGAAGTTGCAGCACGCAGCAGAAGCAAAGATTCTATTTAAGCCTGTCGGTACAACAGAGTCAGAGAGCAACCGATGTAGCAGAGAGGAGTTTGCCTGCCACAGTTTTAATGCTAAAGCCTCCTGGGACCAAAATAAAGTCTGTAAACCGTTTGAAGAAACGTTTATGCAAAGTGACGCTGCTTTTCAACTTTATCACAAGGCCTGGACTCAATTTATTCTTCATCCCCAAGTTAACTTCCCCCCTTTTTCTGCTTCGGAGCCAACGCCTGGGGTCCAGTGTATCCAGGTAGGAGCACCGTGACACAACATTACATAAAGGGACATTTTAGGCCATTCTATGCCACTCGACCATTCCTACACCTGGGTGCCGCCACCAACACCATTTCTTAAAGGGACTCTGTCCCGTTGTTGCTTCATTGCAACTGGCATCACAAACATTTCTTAAAGGGACCCAAGCCTGTTGCCGCCTCTTTAGCACTTTGGGCTAGGCTTCGCTGCACATGTATGTTGGTTCTGTAATGCGCGCTGGCTGCGGCCTTGTGTGTGAACATGGCCTTAGTATGGATGCATTTCTGTTTGTGTCACGGGTTGTTTGTGCTCTGGAGTACTGGCTGCGGTGGACTCCATGTATGCTGGGTGCCAAGGGCAACGCTCAGGAGTGCAGCTTGTGTGTTCACTTCCCTGTTCTTGCAGACTCCCCGTTTGGTTCTGATGTGAGCTGTGGTGCTTGTGATGAGTTTTTCTTCTGCCTTGCTGGATGTTGCCCCTTGCTGCTCACCCAGGGGGTCAGTCTGTTTTGGATCTTACTGGGTGTAGCCCCTTGCTGCTGACCTAGGGAGTTTTGCCATCTGCCCTTGTTTATGGTGTCGCCTGGTTACGTGTTGTTGTTTTTTGCCTTGTCTGACCTTCTGTACCTGTCCTGTACGATGTTTATGTTGTTATCCTTGTCCATGTCTTGCCTGATCTCCTGTACCTGTTCTCTGTCTGCATTAGGGATGCCATTAACCTACAACAAGGCAGCTCTGTCAATTAAGACAGCTATAGTAACCACTTGTACCACATCCAGAGTAAACCAAAAACAAAACAAGTGGAGTATTGTATCAAAAGATATATCATTTATTATAAAATATAAAAGATGGGGAACAACGGAATGTTGTAATACAGTACACGGAGAAGCACAAGTTGAGTCAATACAAAAAGACACCATGAAAATACGCAGAGTCATGCGCAATGGGGTACGGTCAGGTGTAAGGCAAGGCTAGGGCTCTGGGAAACCAGTAGGATATTACGTATACTGTTCACCCAATTGAGGGTATGGTACACCAGTACCACAAACAAAAAGTAAACCCAGAGTCGTAGCTGCATACACTAATGATGTATATATCACCATCAATCCCATATGATCATAAATTATGACCAACCTGGGGTGGAGGTGAATGTAAATGATACAAAAGATACATAAATGGTACCATGGGTATGCGCCTAGTGCATGGGGCCCAGTAAAGACACGTGCAAGGGAACCATGCACACAGTTTAAATCAAACTAAATGCAGACCGTACCTGAAGACATGGTGTAAGTTGAGAGACAAACCCTGGGCGCGGGACCTCGACGCGCGTTTCACCTCACGGCTTCGTCAGGAGGCATTAGGGATGCCACCTTTGCCAACAAAAAAAAAATACTGGACAAGTTAAGCCACACCCAAAAAGGTTGTGGTTGTGGGGGGCGTGGCTTAACACAGGGTGTGAAGTCGCTGTCATACTGTGGTTCCCTAGGAATATTAAAGCCCCCATTAGCGCCCCCAGTAATAGTAATGCCCCATTAGTGCCCCCTCTGTAATAGTAATGCCCCCATTAGTGTGCCCCAGTAAGAGTAATGGCCCTATTAGTGACCCCCAGTTAGAGTAATGTGGCCCTCTTCCCCCGGAAACCGTCGCTTGGGGCCGGCACTGTTTGACTCAAACAGCGGCTGCTGCAGGCCACTGAGTGCTGCAGGGCCCGGCGACATTAGTGAGAAAGGCTGCCCTTGAGCCCCGCAGGCTCCTGAGCCCGACACAGCGACACCAATCGCGTGCTCCGGTTCTCACCCAGCTCCTGGGCAGCTCCTCTAACCAGGGTCGCAGCCATTTCTTCCCAGAAGGGGCAACGCACGTCTTTCTGGGAGCCGGCGGTTTCCTGGCAACGAAAGGACGCGCGTGGACGAGGAGGCAGCTTCCTATTGCTGGTATAGAAGTGTACATAAGATGGCATGGGGTGAGTGTGACACAGTGATGGGGTGGGGCTATGCCACTCGCTCAGCTGATCAGTTTGACAGGCTCAGTCAGCTGACGTCTTCCGCTGCTGACTGACAGTCCTGTCCTCATTGCCGGACGCAGCCGCCGGCGCCGCTGACTCTGACATCACGCCGGCCGCTCACTCACCGCCTGCGCCACTCCACCAGCTGTCAGGACAGATGAGGGCAGGCAAGCGTAGAAGGGAAGACGTCTCTGCATGAATCTTTCTGTGCCCAGGTCTGAGAGAGGCTTGTACACATGGAACAGGATTACAAACCCGGACTCTCCGGGTCAATCCCATATGGGTGGCAAACCTAGTCTATATACACTCTGTTCCTTGTATAGCCTAGCAATGCTCTACTGCATCTGATGTCTGCTCTGCAGTGCCTTACTGCGTCTGTTCCTGTGTTTGTCCTGCCTTTGTGAGAAGGTCCCTGGGTTCTCAGGAGGGAGGATCTCTAGTTTGTTTGCAGGTCTGCCTGAGACAGCCATGCTTTCATTCCGCATGGGGTCCAGGTACCTGCTTCTGTGCTGGTTCCCGTTTGTCTTGTTATCGTATCCATGTCCTGTGTTTGCTTGGGTTCCAGTTCTGTTGTCTGTTCCGCTGTTGGTTTCACCAGTGTGGTTCTCTGCAGGTAGTGGCAAAGTGTATCGGGACCTTCATGGAGGTGTGACCAGTGAGCCCTCGGCCCAGTTAATCCCACCACCAGGGGCTCTGTGAAGAACGGGGCTCACTGGTAGAGATCTCCCAAACTATTCGCCGCCGAACATAGCTTGTTCGCGTTCGCCGCTGCGGGTGAAGATATGCGATGTTCGGTCCGCCCCCTATTCGTCATCATTGTGTAAACTTTGACCCTGTACCTCACAGTCAACAGACACATTCTAGCCAATCAGCAGCAGACCCTCCCACCTCCTGGACAGCATCCATTTTAGATCATTCGGAAGCTGCATTCTTAGTGAGCGGAGGGACAGTGTAGCTGCTGATGATTTAATAGGGAAATCGATAGCTAGGCTAGTGTATTCAGTGTCCACTACAGTCCTGAAAGACTCATCTGATCTCTGCTGTAAGGACAGCGTCCTGACAGCACCCCAAAAAGCCCTTTTTAGGGCTAGTACATCAGTCTGCTTTTTTTATTTTTTTCAGGTGTCACAGTAGCTTGCATTTAAAAAAAATATATATTTTTTTTGACTGTAATATAATAGCAGTCAGTTACCTGCAAGCATGTGTGATTCAGGCCCTGCAAGTGCAGAGTGTCACCAGTGCAACTCCTATCTGGTCTCAAAGTATATTACATTTAAAATAAAAATAACATTTTTGACTGTAATAGAATAGCAGTCAGTTGCCTGCAAGCGTGTGTGTCAGGCCTACAGTGTCTACTCTGCCAACTTCTGCCAGTGCACAGTGCCACTCATATCTGGTGTCACAGTAGCTTGCACGCATAGTACAACTAAACTAATCTACACCACGTACCCTGAACTCGAAAAGTTCTGAGGACATAGTTGACTGGCTAACACAGGACACCCAATCTTCTACAGCTTCTGCTCGGAACCTTGACGCACCATCCTCCTCCAGCTCAGCTTCAGGCACCTCTCAAGTTACCACTCGCCCGCCTGCCACCACCAACACTAGCACCACAGCTGCTTCACTTGGTCAGAGGAGTTATTTACACATCAGTTGGAAGAAATGAGTGATGCTCAACCATTATTGCAAGAGGATATAGATAACAGGGATATGTCTCAGTCAGGCAGCATTACACACATGGACGTACGGTGTGATGATGATGTTGTACCCGCTGCCGCTTCCTTTGCCGAGTTGTCAGATACAGGTGAAGCGATTGATGATGACGATGTGTCCGTGGATGTCACATGGGTGCCCGCTCGAAGAGAAGAAGAACAGGGGGAAAGTTCAGATGGGGAGATAGAGAGGAGGAGGAGACGAGTTGGAAACTGAGTTTTGGGAAATCCAACACTTACCTAGGTACAACTGCTTTGCCAAGGCACATGATCGCACATCACAAACGCCTATGGGATCAACACATGATGACGAGTAGAAGCACCACACAAGCTCAAAGCCACCATCCTCCTCCTGGTCCAGCATCTTCAGCCACGTCAACCACTACTGTCCTCCTTGCCCCTTCTCAACCATCCGCCACTCCGCCTCTTGTCTTGAGCAGTTCCTGCTCATCTGCCCACAGTCAGGTGTCTGTCAAGGACATTTTTGAGCATAAGAAGCCAATGTCACAGAGTCACCCCCTTGCCCGGCGTCTGACAGCTGGCTTGTCGGAACTCTTAGCCCGCCAGCTTTTACCATACAAGCTGGTGGAGTCTGAGGCCTTAAAAAAATTTGTGGCTATTGGGACACCACAGTGGAAGGTACCTGGCCTAAATTTCTTTTCACAAAAGGCAATCCCCAACCTGTACTCTTTTGTGCAAAAGGAAGTCATGGCATGTCTGGCACACAGTGTTGGGGCAAGGGTCCATCTGACCACTGATACCTGGTCTGCAAAGCACGGTCAGGGCAGGTATATCACCTACACTGAGCATTGGGTAAACCTGCTGACGGCTGCCAATCATGGAATGCGTGGCTCTGCAGAGGAGTTGGTGACACCACCACGACTTGCCGGCAGGCGTGCTGCCACCTCCTCTACTCCTCCTACTCCATCCTCTTCAATAACCTCCTCGGCTGAGTCTTCTTCTGCTGCTGCGTCTTGCTCCACATCAACTGCACCCCCCCAGCTCCCCAGGGGCTATTCCACATCCCGGATACGACAGTGTCACGCCGTCTTGGGGTTGACTTGCCTGAAAGCAGAGAGTCACACCGGACCAGCACTCCTGTCCGCCCTGAGCGCACAGGTGGATCAGTGGCTGACTCCGCACCAACTGGAGATTGGCAAAGTGGTGTGTGACAACGAAAGCAATTTGTTGGCGGCATTGAATTTGGGCATGGCACATGTGTTAAATCTGATTGTACAACGCTTTGTGCATAAGTACCCAGGCTTACAGGACGCCCTCAAGCAGGCCAGGAAGGTGTGTGGCCATTTCAGGTGTTCCTACACGGCCATGGCGAAACATGCCAGTGAGGCGCTTGATTTGCGACAGCCCGACACGTTGGAATTCAACACTCCTAATGTTCGACTGCCTGCTCCAACAAGAAAAAGCCATCAACGAGTATTTGTATGACCGGGATGCTAGGACAGCCCCTGCGGAGCTGGGAATTTTTTTGCCATGTAACTGGACGCTCATGCGCCCTTTTGAGGAGGTGATAAACCTAGTCAGTCGCACTGAAGGCACCATCAGGGACATCATCCCATTTTTTTTCTTCCTGGAGCGTGCCCTGCAAAGAGTGCTGGATCAGGCCGTAGATGAGCGTAAAGAGGAAGCGTTGTGGTCACCATCACCACCAGAAACAGCCTTATCAGCATTGCTTGCTGGACCTGCAGCAACGCTGGAAGAGGAGTCTGAGGAAGAGGAGTCAGAGGAAGAATGTGGCTTTGAGGAGGAGGAGGAGGAGGAAGACCAACCACAGCAGGCATCCCAGAGTGCTCGTTGTCACCTATCTGGTACTCGTGGTGTTGTACGTGGCTGGGGGGAAGAACAGACCTTCAGTGAGATCAGTGAGGATGAGGAACGGGACATGAGTAGCTCGGCATCCAACCTTGTGCAAATGGGGTCTTTCATGCTGTCGTGCCTGTTGAGGGACCCTCGTATAAAAAGGCTGAAGGAGAACGACCTGTACTGGGTGGCCTCGCTACTAGACCCCCGGTATAAGCAGAAAGTGCCTGAAATGTTACCGAATTACCAGAAGTCAGAAAGGATGCAGCAGTTCCAAAATAAATTAAAAAGTATGCTTTACACAGCGTATAAGGGTGATGTCACAGCACAACGGGAATTTAACAGGGGAAGAGGTGAAAGTAATCCTCCTCCTACCACGACCACGCCGGCAAGGACAGGACGTTTTACAGACGTGTTGTTGATGAAGGACATGCGCAGCTTTTTAAGTCCTACGCATCGCCACAGCCCTTCGGGGTCCACCCTCAGAGAACGACTCGACCGACAGGTAGCAGACTACCTCGCCTTAACTGCAGATATCGACACTCTGAGGAGCGATGAACCCCTTGACTACTGGGTGTGCAGGCTTGACCTATGGCTTGAGCTATCACAATTTGCGATAGAACTTCTGGCCTGCCCCGTTTCAAGTGTCCTGTCAGAAAGGACCTTCAGTGCAGTAGGTATTGTCACTGAGAAGAGAAGTTGCCTAGGTCAAAAAAGTCGAGATTACCTCACCTTTATTAAGATGAATGAGGCATGGATCCCAAAGGGACTGACAGTGGGCGATACATTCGACTAAAAAAGGCCTGATGATTGAGATGAGCTGCCTTGGGCTAAAAATGGTCCACACGCTGCTGTATTTTATCTCTGCATGCCTGATGACTTGCGTAACTTATCCGCCACCAACTAGGGTTCAAGCCGCAATGTTTTAGTGCACTTTCTGCCTGGAAAACATACATTTTTCTGGCGGCTGCAACAATACCAAATTTTTTCGGGCATGTGTACATGCCTAATTTTTCTGGCCTCTGGGGCTGCACTGTGGCTGCAAAAACAAAAAAAAGGCACATACATGTGTCAATTCCCCTTGGTGATCATTACCTTGTTGTGGTGAAGGGGCTTGCGTATCACAATGAAGCGTCCACCTCTATGAGTGTGTTGGCAATGTTGGCACACCCCAGATGATAGGGTAATTGGTTCATTGTGAGCAGACCAAAAGCGATCGGCTGGATAATTTTGCATAGAAAAAACATTAATTTTCTTGGTGATCATCTAAGGTGATCATTAAAGCCTTCTAGGCCAACAATGGGCCCACACTGCAGAATCATTGTTTTATGGGTCACTTAACTGTCACTGAGCTACCTCAGCACGACCATAGGCTTTTAAAAAAAAACCATCGCCTGCAATCTCCCAAATGTGCGCACGAGCACAGTTATCACTACACCAAGATTGACGCATAGAGGAATTGTAACGGTCACGTCCACACACACACAGGGGGAAGGATAGTTACAACTGCACTCCACCCTCACCCTGCCTACTTGCCTCACGAGTCCTGATGACAGGGGAAAAATATACGGAACATGAACGGACCGGGTCAGAACCAAGAGAGCTACGCAGTACAACGGGTTAAGCAAAGAATGGTCAGGGGAAGCCGGGGTCAAATACCAGGAGAGTAGAGAAGTACCAGAGGAATCCGCAAAGAGTAGTCAGGTGGGAGCCGAGGTCACAATACCAGGACGGATGCGCAGTATAGGAGGAGCAGGCAAAGGATCGTCAGGGAATAGGATCAGGTGAGTATTCAGTAGTCCAACAAATAGCCAGGAACCTAGAAATTAACAGGCAGCCTGTGGCCAGCAAGCTGCCTGTATTTATAGTGGGGAGTGAGGGTCATGTGATGTGGCCAGCGTCACATGACCGACAGACCGACCAGTCGAGCACCGAGTGATCAGCTCGGCGCTCAAGGCAGACCTAGGAGCAGGGAGCCTCCCAGCTAGCAAAGCCGCCGTGGGAACGAGGTCAAACACAGATCCTTGCTCCCGAAGCTAAGCAGCAGGTCTGCGGCTGATGGAAGACCGTGTGCGCCTTCGGCACCCCGTTGCGGGAATAAAATGTATGTAATGAGTGTGTCAACTATTGACAACTCTTTGCAGTTGTCTAAAATCTTTTCCATACACGTCCCCTGATAGGGGACGTAACAGGGATTAAACTGATAGGAATAGTACTACTTAACACTAGAGTTGAGCGAACACCTGGATGTTCGGGTTCGAGAAGTTCGGCCAAACTTCCCGAAAATGTTCGGGTTCGGGATCCGAACCCGATCCGAACTTCGTCCCGAACCCGAACCCCATTGAAGTCAATGGGGACCCGAACTTTTCGGCACTAAAACGGCTGTAAAACAGCCCAGGAAAGGGCTAGAGGGCTGCAAAAGGCAGCAACATGTAGGTAAATCCCCTGCAAACAAATGTGGATAGGGAAATGAATTAAAATAAAAATTAAATAAATAAAAATTAACCAAAATCAATTGGAGAGAGGTCCCATAGCAGAGAATCTGGCTTCCTGTCACCCACCACTGGAACAGTCCATTCTCAGATATTTAGGCCCCGGCACCCAGGCAGAGGAGAGAGGTCCCGTAACAGACAATCTGGCTTCATGTCAGCAGAGAATCAGGCTTCACGTCACCCACCACTGCAACAGTCTATTTTCATAAATTTAGGCCCAGCACCCAGGCAGAGGAGAGAGGTCCTGTAACAGACAATCTGGCTTCATGTCAGCAGAGAATCAGTCTTCATGTCATAGCAGAGAATCAGGCTTCACGTCACCCACCACTGCAACAGTCCATTTTCATAAATTTAGGCCCAGCACCCAGGCAGAGGAGAGAGGTCCCGTAACAGACAATCTGGCTTCATGTCAGCAGAGAATTAGTCTGCATGTCATAGCAGAGAATGAGGCTTCACGTCAGCCACCACTGCAACAGTCCATTGGCATATATTTAGGCCTAGCACACAGGCAGAGGAGAGAGGTCCCGTAACAGAGAATCTGGCTTCATGTCAGCAGAGAATTAGTCTGCCTGTCATAGCAGAGAATCAGGCTTCACGTCACCCAACATTGGAACAGTCCATTGGCATATATTTAGGCCCCAGCACCCAGACAGAGGAGAGGTTCATTTAACTTTGGGTAGCCTCGCAATATAATGGTAAAATGAAAATAAAAATAGGATTGAATGAGGAAGTGCCCTGGAGTACAATAATATATGGTTAAGGGGAGGTAGTTAATGTCTAATCTGGACAAGGGACGGACAGGGCCTGTGGGATCCATGCCTGGTTCATTTTTATGAACGTCAGCTTGTCCACATTGGCTGTAGACAGGCGGCTGCGTTTGTGTGTAATGACGCCCCCTGCCGTGCTGAATACACGTTCAGACAAAACGCTGGCCGCCGGGCAGGCCAGCACCTCCAAGGCATAAAAGGCTAGCTCTGGCCACGTGGACAATTTAGAGACCCAGAAGTTGAATGGGGCCGAACCATCAGTCAGTACGTGGAGGGGTGTGCACACGTACTGTTCCACCATGTTAGTGAAATGTTGCCTCCTGCTAACACGTTGCGTATCAGGTGGTGGTGCAGTTAGCTGTGGGGTGTTGACAAAAGTTTTCCACATCTCTGCCATGCTAACCCTGCCCTCAGAGGAGCTGGCCGTGACACAGCTGCCTTGGCGACCTCTTGGTCCTCCTCTGCCTTGGCCTTGGGCTTCCACTTGTTCCCCTGTGACATTTGGGAATGCTCTAAGTAGCGCGTCTACCAACGTGCGCTTGTACTCGCGCATCTTCCTATCACGCTCCAGTGCAGGAAGTAAGGTGGGCACATTGTCTTTGTAGCGTGGATCCAGCAGGGTGGCAACCCAGTAGTCCGCACACGTTAAAATGTGGGCAACTCTGCTGTCGTTGCGCAGGCACTGCAGCATGTAGTCGCTCATCTGTGCCAGGCTGCCCAGGGGTAAGGACAAGCTGTCCTCTGTGGGAGGCGCATCGTCATTGTCCTGCCTTTCCCCCCAGCCACGCACCAGTGATGGACCCGAGCTGCGTTGGGTGCCACCCCGCTGTGACCATGCTACATCCTCATCCTCCTCCACCTCCTCCTCATCCTCGTCCTCCTCGTCCTCCAGTAGTGGGCCCTGTCTGGCCACATTTGTACCTGGCCTCTGCAGTTGGAAAAAAACTCCCTCTGAGTCACTTCGAAGAGACTGGCCTGAAAGTGCTAAAAATGACCCCTCTTCCTCCTCCTCCTGGGCCACCTCCTCTTCCATCATCGCCCTAAGTGTTTTCTCAAGGAGACATAGAAGTGGTATTGTAACGCTGATAACGGCGTCATCGCCACTGGCCATGTTGGTGGAGTACTCGAAACAGCGCAACAGGGCACACAGGTCTCGCATGGAGGCCCAGTCATTGGTGGTGAAGTGGTGCTGTTCTGTAGTGCGACTGACCCGTGCGTGCTGCAGCTGAAACTCCACTATGGCCTGCTGCTGCTCGCACAGTCTGAAATGGGAGAAAGTGACCCCAGACGTCCCCCAGCATATATAGCAAGGACAATGCCCGTATACTGAATAAGTATCGGGGGACACCCGAAAGTTAATAACTCGGTACAAGCTCCGAGCATAACGGCAGAAAACAGAAGAAAAGAGCTTAGAGTACCATTAATTAAGAAAAATATATAAGTTTTTATTAAATACATGATAAAAAACACACATATGATGAATGCCAAGGACAAGGTAAGGGAGCAGAGGAAAAGAAAACGAGCGCCATCCTGGATGGACACACTGGTCACAAAATATAATAGTCTATAAGGTTACTGTAGATATGGGAAAAAGACAAATAAGAATGTGTGGTACAATGACCAACCCATAGATGCAGACCTGAGAAATAATAAATTGTAGACGGTGAGTGGAGATCAGAAAAATGGTCAAACGGCCATGGCTATGGTGCATAAGAAATGGTACAAAAGACATGAATCATGCAAAGTATAGATAATGTACCAAAAGATCAACAATAATAAACCAGGCGGAAAATAGCTCAGCATTGGCAGCACATAGCCATGGCTGGAAACCTGTGATCAAACACTCACCGATATGGGACCAGTTGTGAACAGAAAACCAGGATGGCGCTACCCCAACGCGCGTTTCGGCGTGCCTTCGTCAGTAACCTTATAGACTATTATATTTTGTGACCAGTGTGTCCATCCAGGATGGCGCTCGTTTTCTTTTCCTCTGCTCCCTTACCTTGTCCTTGGCATTCATCATATGTGTGTTTTTTATCATGTATTTAATAAAAACGTATATATTTTTCTTAATTAATGGTACTCTAAGCTCTTTTCTTCTGTTTTCTGCCGTTATGCTCGCACAGTCTGTCCAGCATGTGCAAGGTGGAGTTCCACCTGGTGGGCACGTCGCATATGAGGCGGTGAGCGGGAAGGCCGAAGTTACGCTGTAGCGCAGACAGGCGAGCAGCAGCAGGATGTGAACGCCGGAAGCGCGAACAGACGGCCCGCACTTTATGCAGCAGTTTTGACATGTCGGGGTAGTTGTGAATGAACTTCTGCACCACCAAATTCAGCACATGCGCCAAGCAAGGGATGTGCGTCAAATTGGCTAGTCCCAGAGCTGCAACGAGATTTCGCCCATTATCACACACCACCAGGCCGGGCTTGAGGCTCACCGGCAGCAACCACTCGCCGGTCTGTAGTTCTATACCCCGCCACAACTCCTGTGCGGTGTGGGGCCTGTCCCCCAAACATATGAGTTTCAGAATGGCCTGCTGACGTTTACCCCGGGCTGTGCTGAAGTTGTTGGTGAAGGTGTGTGGCTGACTGGATGAGCAGGTGGAAGAAGAGGAGGAGGAAGCCGAGAAGGTGGAGGTGGCAACAGGAGGCAAAGAATGTTGCCCTGCGATCCTTGGCGGCGGAAGGACGTGCGCTAAACAGCTCTCCGCCTGGGGCCCAGCTGCCACTACATTTACCCAGTGTGCAGTTATCCACACTGGTCCACGTATCTGTGGTTAGGTGGCCCTTGCTACAGATGGCGTTGCGCAGTGCACACTTGATTTTATCGGATACTTGGTTGTGCAGGGAAGGCACGGCTCTCTTGGAGAAGTAGTGGCGGCTGGGAACAACATACTGTGGGACAGCAAGCGACATGAGCTGTTTGAAGCTGTCTGTGTCCACCAGCCTAAATGACAGCATTTTATAGGCCAGTAGTTTAGAAATGCTGGCATTCAGGGCCAGGGATCGAGGGTGGCTAGGTGGGAATTTACGCTTTCTCTCAAATGGATGGAGAGCTGAACGCTGCCGTGTGACATGGTTGAGACGCTTGGTGACGGAGGTGGTGGTGGTGTTGGTGGTACATCCCCTGTTTGCTGGGCGGCAGGTGCCAACGTTCCTCCAGAGGCAGAGGAAGAGGCCGAGGCGGCAGCAGCAGAAGAGGTAGCAGGGGGAGCCTGAGTGACTTCCTTGGTTTTAAGGTGTTTACTCCACTGCAGTTCATGCTTTGCATGCAGGTGCCTGGTCATGCAGGTTGTGCTCAGGTTCAGAACGTTAATGCCTCGCTTCAGGCTCTGATGGCACAGCGTGCAAACCACTCGGGTCTTGTCGTCAGCACATTGTTTGAAGAAGTGCCATGCCAGGGAACTCCTTGAAGCTGCCTTTGGGGTGCTCGGTCCCAGATGGCGGTGGTCAGTAGCAGGCGGAGTCTCTTGGCGGCGGGTGTTCTGCTTTTGCCCACTGCTCCCTCTTTTGCTACGCTGTTGGCTCGGTCTCACCACTGCCTCTTCCTCCGAACTGTGAAAGTCAGTGGCACGACCTTCATTCCATGTGGGGTCTAGGACCTCCCCGTCCCCTGCATCGTCTTCCACCCAGTCTTGATCCCTGACCTCCTGTTCAGTCTGCACACTGCAGAAAGACGCAGCAGTTGGCACCTGTGTTTCGTCATCATCAGAGACATGCTGAGGTGGTATTCCCATGTCCTCATCATCAGGAAACATAAGTGGTTGTGCGTCAGTGCAGTCTATGTCTTCCACCGCTGGGGAAGGGCTGGGTGGATGCCCTTGGGAAACCCTGCCAGCGGAGTCTTCAAACAGCATAAAAGACTGCTGCATAACTTGAGGCTGAGACAGTTTCCCTGGTATGCATGGGGGTGATGTGACAGACTGATGGGGTTGGTTTTCAGGCGCCATCTGTGCGCTTTCTGCAGAAGACTGGGTGGGAGATAATGTGAACGTGCTGGATCCACTGTCGGCCACCCAATTGACTAATGCCTGTACCTGCTCAGGCCTTACCATCCTTAGAACGGCATTGGGCCCCACCATATATCGCTGTAAATTCTGGCGGCTACTGGGACCTGAGGTAGTTGGTACACTAGGACGTGTGGATGTGGCAGAACGGCCACGTCCTCTCCCAGCACCAGAGGGTCCACTAACACCACCACGACCATGTCCACGTCCGCGTCCCTTACTAGATGTTTTCCTCATTGTTATGGTTCACCACAACAACAAAAATATTATTTGGCCCAATGTATTGTATTCAAATTCAGCGGGATATAAATTTGAGGCCTAGTATTTAGGCGCTGGGTGACCGGTATGGATTTAGTGACAGAATTAGACTTGGAAATGCACAGTAGCGTGTGTGTGAAGTTATTCTGAATGACCCTATGTGCACCTTGAATATTATATACCCTTTTAGGGATAGATTTCAAATAGCTCTGATATAGCAGAAACCACTAAATTATGAAATTGCTAAATTGGGAATTGTATTTCAACCAGAACAAAAAATGTGCTTTGACGGACACTAAATAACTTTCCCATCCACAACAGGACAGCGGTAACGAGAGATTTAGCGGGATATAAATTTGAGGCCTAGTATTTAGGCGCTGGGTGACCGGTATGGATTTAGTGACAGAATTAGACTTGGAAATGCACAGTAGCGTGTGTGTGAAGTTATTCTGAATGACCCTATGTGCACCTTGAATATTATATACCCTTTTAGGGATAGATTTCAAATAGCTCTGATATAGCAGAAACCACAAAATTATGAAATTGCTAAATCGGGAATTGTATTTCAACCCTGAACAAAAAATGTGCTTTGACGGACACTAAATAACTTGCCCAGCCACAACAGGACAGCGGTAACGACAGATTTAGCGGGATATAAATTTGAGGCCTAGTATTTAGGCGCTGGGTGACCGGTATGGATTTAGTGACAGAATTAGACTGGGATATGGCCAAAAAATAACCACACTATTGCTGGTTAAATGCACTTGGTGACGGGCGCAGCTTGCCCCTGATGTAGTATATGGCCAAAAAATGAACAGACTATTGCAGCATACGGGTAGGCTACCCGACACTGCTAGATTTGAATGTGTAGTTCCCTTTAAGCCAGTCAGGCCGGTTACTGGCAATCCTTATCACAGCCAGCAGAGGGAGCCCCCAGTTGAGTATAAATAGGCTAGGGCCTAGCTCAGGAAGTTGAGAAGTTTCCAGACTCAGTGCAGAGAGGATTTCCTCCTGAGTCCATGCATAGAAGTCAGAAGGGCATAGCTAATCAGCCTGAAGACACAGAATACCACAGAGGCCGATCAGATAAAGCAAGAGGTACTCAAGATAACAGAGGAGGTACTAGATAAGGACAGCTTCAAGGGTACGCCAGATAAAGGGCCTTAGACCTTGGAGAGAAAGTGACATGTAGCAGGACCAGTCAGGAATAGTGTGAAAAGCCGCCTGTACTGCATCCCCTGTAATCAACACTCTGTATAATGCCTTGCTAAGACCGGCCATACTGTACTCCCAAGAACCAGCTGTATTCACTGATATTCAGTAAAAGTTCCAGTTTTTGTTGGCTATCCTATGCTTGCTTCATTCTTTTACAATACCATACACGGCGTGTCACCGTTTAATTGACACTGGCGTCACGAACTGTTAAATACCTGCCTGTTCCAGTATTTGCCCCAATTGAAGACGACAGTGGATCCCAGGTTAGTGGTCAATCTGCACTACAAAGCCCAGCATACACTACTGACCCCCTGGGACACTGCATCGCTCTTTTTGGCGTCACGAACAGGATCCGCATACTTCTGAAGTGCAGAGAAGTGTGAACTGTGTGCTTTAACCATTCCACCACCGTATTGCGAGGACTGTACCCTTTATTTCCAAGCCGGTGGATTAAAATTGTGCCTGGGAGGAATCAGAGGCGCTGTACTGTGTTGCGCTACCCCCAGAGGGAAAATCGTATTTGTGGACTGTGATTTATTGGACTTTTCAACACCCTGCTTGCTGTCAGGGAATCGTGATCAAGATGGCCACCAGCCGCCTGGAGTAAAGTTTCCCGCGCTGCTGAGGACCTCCGTGGGCGGATCCCTTAAAAGACACAGAGAATCCCGCCCCTCTTCATCATCGCACCGCCGCGGCCCTGCTTTTCCTGCGTCAGCAACGTCACCGCGTACACAGGACGTCCGGAGTCTCACGAGATTTGGCCTGCGCGAACCCGGCGATACCGGTAAGAACTTGTATCCGGAGGGAAGGGGATTGTTCCGGCCCCTGTAGTCACCAGCGGCCACCTCGTAATAAGTTAACATGTCAGATCCGGGAGTTGCCGAGCGGCCGGACCCGGGAGAGCTTGCGGCTCCTAATCATCCTATAGCCCCCAGCATGATGCCCTTTACCATGCCTTACTATTTTGGGGCCCCATGGTTTCCCCGCTATAACGGAGAGGCCCATACCCTAAGAGACTTTAAAGAAAAGTTGCTGGCCTTATTCAAACTGTACCCCATAAATGCCGATCAGCAAATGGAAATCTTGCTAGCGCAACTGGAGGGGGCTGCCCGCAGAGAGGTATTATCCTGGCCTGCTGCTGAAAGAAGTACTCTGGAGCAGATATTCACCCGCCTCAGGGCCACTTTTGAAACGAGGACTGCCTCAGAGATAAAGATGCACTTCTTTGGCAAGAAACAGAAGTCCGGTGAGTCCCTCCGTGACTATGCCCTATCACTTCAGGAGGCTTTGGGGGCTGTAATCCAGATAGATCCCAAGGAAGCTGATAACCAGGATCAGACCCTGAGGGAACAATTTATTACTGGAGTGGCTAGTGAGCAAATAAGGACCCAATTAAAGATGCTGTCCGCCCAACACCCTAACAGTACCTTTCTGGACTTTAAAGAACTGGCTATAAAAATTCTGGGGTCAGCAGTATCTACAGAGTTGAGCACACCACCTGAGTTATCAGCCTGCAGGTCAAAACCGCTTTTCATTAACCGAGCTGAGGCCGGTCAAGCTGTTCAAGCTACAGCTACCGATACTATCGCCATGCTGACAGAGCAAGTAAATCACCTCACTAAAAGCCTAGAGAGAGTGTGCAGAAAAATGGAGGAATGGGAAAAACCTATGATGTTAGAAGAGGAGTTCCTGTCACCCTCTAAGCCGTTCCCACCTCCATACCAAGAGACTCACCCCAGGGATCCTGGGAGGCGCAATAGGGGTCGCCAGCGGCCCGTGTGTACATACTGCAAAAAGATGGGACACACAGAATCCACTTGCTGGCAGTTAAACGGGCAACCCCTGAGGCTGAGGACCACCCCTCGGGAGGTAGAACACTAGGTCCAAAAGATCCAAATTGGATGCCACGGTATGTAGGATCCCATCCTAAAATCAATGTGGAGATTAACGGGGTCCCCTTTGAAGCCCTATTAGATACTGGGTCTCAGGTCACTACTATTCAGCTGCCCGCCTTTGAAAGATTCTGGGACACCAACCAATTGACCCAGCCGCCTGAATCCTGGGTAGAGATTATCGCCAGCAATGGCAAACTGGTAAAGATCCATGGATACTGGGAACCCACCCTGCAGGTGGGAGAAGTAACCTTGCCTCAACAGGGGGTGATAGTAGTACAGGCCGGCGACAGAGGAGGACATCCTGTCATTCTAGGCACCAATGTCTTCAAAAACTGTTATGCTGAAATACTTGCCGTATTACATCAGACTCTGCCCACCGCTTCCTCTGCATCCAAGAGGGTGATTCAAAAGACTATCACTGTGTTAAGTGCCCAGCAGAGGTTTGCTAACGGGAAAGGAGAAATTTGTACTGCCAAGATTCGTGATAATAAGCCTGTGACTTTGCCTCCTAATTCCCAAACTCTCTTATGGTGTCGTGCTGTCCTGGGAGTCCAAGGCCAAGATTATCCAGCCCTGGTGGAGCCAATCCAGATGGAGAACTACCCTTATGTGAGAGCTGCCAAGTGCCTGGTGAACGTCTCCCAAGGTAAAGTACCTGTCCGTCTGATTAACCTGAGTGATCATCCTGTTGCGCTTACTAAGCATTACCCTGTTGCCCAGCTTTCTCAGGTGTTCTTCCAAGACATCATCCGTCTTCCAGTGACAGAAAAGCCGCCAGCTGCAGTCAGCAGATGTCCGCCGGTGCCCCAGTCACAAGTACCCTGGTGGGAAGAGCTACATGTCGGGGACGAGACTACCCCCGAACATCAACAAGAAGGGATACTACAGCTTGTTAAAGAGCACCACCAGGCCTTCAGTAAACATGCTGCTGATTATGGAGAGGTTAGTGCCATACAACACACCATACCTACTGGCTCTCATCCTCCTATCAAGGAGAGATACCGACCCTTACCGCCTACTTCATATCAGACTGTAAAAGAAATGATCCAAGAGATGAAAGACTCTAATGTAATCCGGGACAGTCGTAGCCCGTGGGCGGCACCCCTGGTCCTTGTAAAGAAGAAGGATGGTGGTATCCGTTTCTGCGTGGACTATAGAAAAATTAATCAAATAACCCACAAAGACGCGTACCCACTGCCCCGCATTGAAGAGTCACTAACTGCTCTGGGCTCCGCTGCCTATTTCTCCACATTGGACTTGACCAGTGGCTACTGGCAAGTACCCATGGCCCCGGCAGATAGGGAAAAGACTGCTTTCACCACTCCCATGGGCCTGTTCGAATTCAATTGTATGCCGTTCGGGTTATGTAATGCCCCAGGAACTTTCCAGAGACTAATGGAGCGGTGTTTGGGTCACAAAAACTTCGAAACAGTGCTGCTGTATCTAGATGACGTCATTGTGTACTCAAAAACATATGAAGACCATCTGAAACACTTAGCAGAGGTCTTTGAAATCCTTATCAAATATGGCCTGAAGGTAAAGCCATCCAAGTGCCACTTGCTCAAACCTGCGGTAAAATACCTGGGGCATGTGGTAAGCGGAGAGGGCGTACAACCTGACCCTGATAAGTTAGCAGCTGTCCGTAACTGGCCGGTACCCACTACCGTCAAAGAGGTGAGGGGTTTCCTTGGTTTTGCCGGCTACTATAGACGTTTCATCCCCCATTTTGCTCAAATAGCCGATCCTCTCCAGGAACTCTTGAGGGGGCAGCCCAAGAAAAGTCCTAGAACTCCAGTGCTCATTGAGTGGAATGAAGAGAGAGAGATAGCGTTCCAGTTGTTAAAAAAGAAACTGACCGAGCCTCCCGTGTTAGGTTATCCCGACTACAGCAAGCCCTTCCATCTGTATACTGATGCTAGCAAGCGGGGCCTGGGGGCTGTGTTAGCCCAGATTCAAGAGGGAAAAGAAAGAGTGATAGCTTATGCAAGCCGCTCCCTGAAAGGAGCTGAGAAAAATGACCAGAATTATAGTTCCTTCAAACTAGAGTTCCTGGCATTAGTGTGGGCAGTGACGGAAAAATTCAAAGATTATCTAGCCGCTACCCCATTCATTGCATTCACTGATAATAACCCTCTGGCACATCTAAATACAGCTAAATTGGGGGCTTTGGAGCAAAGATGGGCCTCTCGTCTCGCCAACTATGATTTCTCTGTAAAATATCGCGCTGGAAGTACTAATGACAATGCTGATGCTTTATCCAGACTTCCCACAGAGACAGCTCCTGATGATGTGCGAGATGCTTGGGAAGATGTAGAAATGCCGGCCTTCTACCATAAATTTGCTCAACAGGATCAGGCTCGGGCTACCAGTAACAGAGCTGCAGTTCCTTCCCCCTCCAGTAGGCCGGAACTCAAAGAAGAAAAGTGGGTGAAACTACAGTCTGAAAGTAGAGTGCTGGGTGAATTGTTGGACTTCATTACCAGTGGCAGAGCCCCTGAGAGGATTCGGCGTAAGAGTACAGATCCTGAGCTCATCAAGCTGTGGAGACAGCGCCATCAACTCTTCATACAAAAGGGCCTGTTGCTACGGAGAAGCCTAGACCCAGTGTCCAACGAAAGAGTGCATCAAATTCTCATACCCCGACGAGATGCAGGTATGGTGTTGGAGATGTACCACAATCAATCCGGTCACTTTGGGGTCCAAAAGACTGAGGCAAATATCCGCCAGCGGTTTTACTGGGTGGGCATGAGAGAAGACATGGAGAAGTGGTGTCGGGAGTGTGTAGCCTGTGCCTTGAAACGAGGTGAACACCATGATCAGAGGGCACCACTGAGACCCATTGTAAGTACTCGTCCTCTTGAACTTGTCGCCATCGACCATGTGAAACTGGAGCCTAGTCGCTCAGGGTATGTGTACGCTATGACTATTATTGACCATTTCACTAAGTTTGTTGTAGCGGTGCCTGTGAGAGACCAGACGGCCAAGACTACAGCCGAACTGTTCTGGAAACACTTCCTCCTGCCCTACGGTTGTCCAGAAAAGATCCTCACCGATCAAGGTCCTGCTTTTGAGTCCCACCTGTTCCATGAACTGTGCCGCCTGCACAACTGTAAGAAGATCCGGACGACGGCCTACCATCCGCAAGGTAATGGATTATGTGAAAAAATGAATCAGACCTTGATAGAGATGCTGAGGACCGTGCCTCCTGAAACCAGGGGAGATTGGCCTAATCTGTTGCCACAGCTCATGTTCACATACAATCATACCATACACTGTTCCACTGGGTATACCCCCTTTTATTTGATGTTTGGGCGCCAAGGGTTATTGCCTGCTGACCACTCCTTGGATGTACTCGTACCTGATTGCATCAACCCATTCCCTAATACCGACTGGGTTGCTGAACACCAAAGGCGATTGAATACGGCCCAAGCTATTGTTCAGGAACGTATGGACTATGCTAGAGACCGGCAGCAGAGAGACTATGACCAAGCAGCCCATGCAGAACCCTTGACAATAGGGGCTGTGGTATGGTTAAAAAATAACCGCCGTACCAGTAAACTGGACAGTAAATGGGAGCAAAGTCCCTATGTTGTCACTGCAATCCCAAATGTTGGAACTCACACTTATGAGATCACCCGGGAGGGCAGGGGATCCCAAATTGTACACCGAAACCGGTTAAAGCTCTGCCTGACACCAGAACCCAGTGCCGAGAGTTCTATATCTGAACCCCCTGTGTCAGAGTCATCAATACAGCCCGAGGATCCTATGCAGGCTGTCCGTAATCTAAGGTATGACGCTGATCCCATGCATTGGCTTCTGACACCATGGTTGAACTTGTTGGTGCCCGCTCCGGCACCTACAGTACCTTTACTTCCAGAAGAGCCGGTTCAAGATGCCCCGGATCCAGTTCCCCCTCCAGTGGATCCTGTTGTTCCTGTTGTTCCTGTTGTTCCCGTTGTTCCTGACCAAGGTCTCACGGATGGAGATCCTCCTGTTGCTACTCCCTCTTCTACCTCGGTGCTAAGGGAAGAGGAAACCCCTGTGTTGAGAAGGTCCACCCGGATGACCAGGGGACGTCCGCCAGTCCATTTAAGAGACTTTGACTATGCTGGTGGTGTCTCCTCCCGAACAGTTACTATCGGAAATAGCCTGCTTGATGTTTGTGCGCAAGAATGGACTCCTCCACGTGAGCCCTTGCCTGTTCTACACCCACGGGGAAACCCTGTGTAGTTCCTTATTATACTTCAGTCCAGAAAAATAGACTAACCTGGTTCACCTTAAGTCCGCTGTGCCAGGTCAGCGGCCGTGCCTAAGAAGAAAGAAGACGCCCCTTTTTCTTGCGTCATTTATTGCAAATGTTATATTTTTGTGTGAAATAGTTGTTTATTATATTTATAATGTAATGTTTAAATTATGCATCAGCTTATGTTGGTTCAAGCATGTGTGTGAGTACGAGGCCTTACTCACGTCAAAGTCTGGGGGTATGCAGCATACGGGTAGGCTACCCGACACTGCTAGATTTGAATGTGTAGTTCCCTTTAAGCCAGTCAGGCCGGTTACTGGCAATCCTTATCACAGCCAGCAGAGGGAGCCCCCAGTTGAGTATAAATAGGCTAGGGCCTAGCTCAGGAAGTTGAGAAGTTTCCAGACTCAGTGCAGAGAGGATTTCCTCCTGAGTCCATGCATAGAAGTCAGAAGGGCATAGCTAATCAGCCTGAAGACACAGAATACCACAGAGGCCGATCAGATAAAGCAAGAGGTACTCAAGATAACAGAGGAGGTACTAGATAAGGACAGCTTCAAGGGTACGCCAGATAAAGGGCCTTAGACCTTGGAGAGAAAGTGACATGTAGCAGGACCAGTCAGGAATAGTGTGAAAAGCCGCCTGTACTGCATCCCCTGTAATCAACACTCTGTATAATGCCTTGCTAAGACCGGCCATACTGTACTCCCAAGAACCAGCTGTATTCACTGATATTCAGTAAAAGTTCCAGTTTTTGTTGGCTATCCTATGCTTGCTTCATTCTTTTACAATACCATACACGGCGTGTCACCGTTTAATTGACACTGGCGTCACGAACTGTTAAATACCTGCCTGTTCCAGTATTTGCCCCAATTGAAGACGACAGTGGATCCCAGGTTAGTGGTCAATCTGCACTACAAAGCCCAGCATACACTACTGACCCCCTGGGACACTGCACTATTGCTGGTTAAATGCACTTGGTGTGACAGCTTGACCAACCACACTACTGAGGGTTAAATGCACTTGGTGACGGGCGCAGCTTGCCCCTGATATAGTATATGGCCAAAAAATGAACAGACTATTGCTGGTTAAATGCACTTGGTGTGACAGCTTGACCAACCACACTACTGAGTGTTAAATGCACTTGGTGACGGGCGCAGCTTGCCCCTGATGTAGTATATGGCCAAAACATGAACAGACTATTGCTGGTTAAATGCACTTGGTGACGGGCGCAGCTTGCCCCTGATTTAGTATATGGCCAAAAAATTAACAGACTATTGCTGGTTAAATGCACTTGGTGTGACAGCTTCACCCTGATGTAGGCTTTAGCCAAAAAACAACCACACCATTGAGGGTTAAATGCACTTGGTCGCAGCTTGTGCTGGCGCACCACAAGACACAAAATGGCCGCCGATCACCCCAGAAAAAAGTGACTGACAAACGGTCTGGGCAGCCTAAAAACAGTGAGCAATTGAATTTCAGCAGCTCAATGATGCACAGCTGCAGATCGATCGATTAATCAAGTCCTTTGAAGAAGTTAATCTGCCTAATCTCGCCCTACTGTCGCAGCCGCAACCTCTCCCTACGCTAATCAGAGCAGAGTGACGGGCGGCGCTATGTGACTCCAGCTTAAATAGAGGCTGGGTCACATGGTGCTCTGGCCAATCACAGCCATGCCAATAGTAGGCATGGCTGTGTTGGCCTCTTGGGGCAAGTAGTATGACGCTTGTTGATTGGCTGCTTTGCAGCCTTTCAAAAAGCGCCAAGAAAGCGTCACAAACGCGCCAAGAAAGCGACGAACACCGAACCCGAACCCGAACCCGGACTTTTACGAAAATGTTCGGGTCCGTGTCACGGACACCCCAAAATTCGGTACGAACCCGAACTATACAGTTCGAGTTCGCTCATCCCTACTTAACACACCTAATAATAGGGGACGTAACAGGGATTAAACTGATAGGAATAGTACTACTTAACACACCTCTCATATCTGGTGGCACAATACATTGCACGGCGCACGTGCAGTGCCCCAAATTGGCAGCGTTACTGAACGCTCATGCACAATGGCTGTAGTATCATGCGTCCTTTTGCGGAGGTGACAAACCTGATCAGTCAAACCCAAGGCAACATCATTGACCTCATCCCATATGCGTTTTTTCTGGAGTGTGCCCTGCAAAGTGTGCTGGATCAGGTCGTAGATGAGCATGAAGAGGAAGAGTTGTGGTCACCATCACCACTAGAAGCAGCCTTTTCGTCGTAAATTGCTGGACCTGCGGCAACGCAGAGAGAGGAGTCTGAAGAAGAGGAGTCAGAGGTGGAAAGTGGCTTTGAGGAGGTGGAAGACCAACCACAGCAGGCGTCCCAGGAGGCTTGTTGTCACCTTTCGGGGACCCTTAGTGTTGTACGTGGCTGGATGGAGGAAGAGACCTTCAATGACGTCAGTGAGGACATGGAACGGAACATGGCTAGCTTGGTATCCAACCTTATGCAAATGGGGAGTTTGCGGTTGTGCAAATGGACTGTTTGCGGTGCGTTAAACGGGGAGTTTGGTCTGTCAGAGTTTGGTCTGTCACTGTGAAGCGGGCGTAACCCTTACACTACCTCGGGCATAGTCCCCCCCTTCACTTCATACCTGGAGCGCTGCTAACAGCGCTGGTATACAGTACAGACCAAAAGTTTGGACACACCTTCTCATTCAAAGAGTTTTCTTTATTTTCATGACTATGAAAATTGTAGATTCACACTGAAGGCATCAATACTATGAATTAACACATGTGGAATTATATACATAACAAAAAATTGTGAAACAACTGAAAATATGTCATATTCTAGGTTCTTCAAAGTAGCCACCTTTTGCTTTGATTACTGATTTGCACACTTTTGGCATTCTCTTGATGAGCTTCAAGAGGTAGTCACCTAAAATGGTTTTCACTTCACAGGTGTGCCCTGTCAGGTTTAATAAGTGGGATTGCTTGCCTTATAACTGGGGTTGGGACCATCAGTTGCGTTGTGGAGAAGTCAGGTGGATACACAACTGACAGTCCTACTGAATAGAAAACTTTGAAAGTGTCCCCAAGTGCAGTCACAAAAACCATCAAGCGCTACAAAGAAACTGGCTCACATGCGGACCGCCCCAGGAAAGGAAGACCAAGGGTCACCTCTGCTGCGGAGAATAAGTTCATCCAAGTCACCAGCCTCAGAAATCGTAGGTTAACAGCAGCTCAGATTAGAGACCAGGTCAATGCCACACAGAGTTCTAACAGCAGACACATCTCTAGAATAACTGTTAAGAGGAGACTGTGTGAATCAGGCCTTCATGGTAGACTATCTGCTAGGAAACCACTGCTAAGGACAGGCAACAAGCAGAAGAGACTTGTTTGGGCTAAAGAAGGAATGGACATTAGACCAGTGGAAATCTGTGCTTTGGTCTGATGAGTCCAAATTTGAGATCTTTGGTTCCAACCACCGTGTCTTTGTGCGACGCAGAAAAGGTGAACGGATGGACTCTACATGCCTGGTTCCCACCGTGAAGCATGGAGGAGGAGGTGTGATGGTGTGGGGGTGCTTTGCTGGTGACACTGTTGGGGATTTATTCAAAATTGAAGGCATACTGAACCAGCATGGCTACCACAGCATCTTGCAGCGGCATGCTATTCCATCCGGTTTGCGTTTAGTTGGACCATCATTTTATTTTTCAACTGAAAATGACCCCAAACACACCTCCAGGCTGTGTAAGGGCTATTTGACCATGAAGGAGAGTTATGGGGTGCTGCGCCAGATGACCTGGCCTCCACAGTCACCGGACCTGAACCCAATCGAGATAGTTTGGGGTGAGCTGGACCGCAGTGAAGGCAAAAGGGCCAATAAGTGCTAAGCATCTCTGGGAACTCCTTCTAGACGGTTGCAAGACCATTTCAGGTGACTACCTCTTGAAGCTCATCAAGAGAATGCCAAGAGTGTGCAAAGCAGTAATCAAAGCAAAAGGTGGCTACTTTGAAGAACCTAGAATATGACATATTTTCCGTTGTTTCACACTTTTCTGTTATGTATATAATTCCACATGTGTTAATTCATAGTTTTGATGCCTTCAGTGTGAATCTACAATTTTCATAGTCATGAAAATAAAGAAAACTCTTTGAATGAGAAGGTGTGTCCAAACTTTTGGTCTGTACTGTAGTTCCGGCTGGCCGGCAAGATTCCTGTGTAGCTGTGTCAGTGGAAGCCGCACCCCTTCCTCCCTCCTCTCTTCCCTCTGTACTTCCTGCCGCCGTTTGTGTGAGTGCGGTGTGGGGCAGTAATTTAATGAGCAGCATGGGAGTGCAGGCGAGCAGCTTGTCCTCGCAGGGTCTCCTCCTCACGCCTCCTGAAACCCAGCCCCTGGTGCCCCCAGTACTTCAGGGGCAGCCAAATGATGAAGGGGCTATGCCCTCTGTGGCGGTATTGGATAATGCCGTTCACCCTTCAATTAATAGTGGGGCGCAGGTGGACCCCCCCGCACATTGAGTACCCACACACTAACGGCACCCTCCCCAACTAGCCAGAGGTCACGCAAGCGCAAAAAACGGTCTAGCTCGTCATTCTCCTCTCAGGAGATCAGGAGGCGTGGTCGCCGCGGTTCCCGCAGACGTCACTCCTGTCGCAGGTCTGGCGACTCGCCGTGGAGCAGGCGCTCCAGATCCATCAGGTGGCGCTCGCTGTCTTCTTCCGAAGGGTCGTTAGCAGCCTCGGCGGAGTCTGGTCGGACAACGCGTTTGCATCGCAAGAGGCGGACGCCTGGCCATTCATTCAGGGCTCGTAGCCTGGTTCCCGCGCTCTCTCTTCAGTTCCTTCTGTGGTGCCAGTCTCGTCGGTGGCCGGTGAGTACCAATTTACAGGAGCTTGGGGGGCGGGTACTGGGGATGCAAACACAGCTGAGTTGTTAAAGACTCTGTTGGAGCGGTTGCAACAGCCTAACCAAGCCCAAGGGCCCCCTCCTCCCACTATTAGGCAGGCGCCCGTGTTGGCAGGGGTTCACAAGGATTCATGCTATTGTGGGATTAGCCTCCTTGGCACTCACCTGGACGAAACTGTATGGGATAAACTTTGGGCTAATCAGTACCGTATGTGGATATTTGGTCTCTCATATATGGGGATTAACATACAGTGGACAAGGAGAGGCGTTTCTCAGATAAACCTTCTGAGCGCAGACCCAGAGTGGCTAAGACCATGAACAATTGGTTGCAGGCCTTCTCGGTTTTGGGTTGCATTATGGGGCAGCGTCACCCTGAGCGTTGTTTCGAACTGTTCGTTTATCAAGATATAATCTATAGCGCTTACAAATCTCATGGGGGTAGCGCCTGGTGGTGGTACGATGAGGAGTTCCAGCATTGTTTAGCTTTGCAACCTAAGATTAGTTGGGGGGTAAAAGCGACGGATGTGTGGTTGAGATTAATGGTGGCGCCAAGACCCTCTCCCTTTTCAGCGGCGGCCGCTGGTTCAGGGGGATCTTCTTCCAATGGACCAGTGGCCGTCTGCCGCCCAGGGCTTGTTGGTTGTTTAACCATTTAAACATAAATGCTCCGCCTGTGGCAGCACTTACCTGGCTAATAAGTGCCCTGCCCCCCCATTAAGCTTGCCAAACATTTTGAACAAGGGGGCCACAAGGACCCCAGTGAGCGTGGCAGAGATGGGCCCCTGGTTAGACAGATACCCCAATAAACAGGCGGCTGCCCAGCTCCGGTTTACTGATGTACCGTTTCCTAATTTACGGGTTTCCCCGCTTAGTGTGATCCCTAAAAAAGAACCGGGTAAGTTCAGATTGATACATCACCTATCTCACCCGAAAGGCTCATCAGTTAATGATGCCATTGGTCCGGAGGACGCTTCTGTGTCTTATATCTCCTTTGACCGGGCAGTTGCGTTGGTCAGAGAGGCGGGTAAAGGGGCTCTCCTGGCCAAGTTGTACATTGAATCGGCTTTCCGTCTTTTCCCTGTTCACCCTGATTGTTTTCACTTGCTAGGTTGCTGCGATGATGGCCAGTTTTACTATGATACATGTCTCCCTATGGGTTGCTCCATTTCATGTCAATATTTTGAGATGTTCGGTTCTTTCCTAGAGTGGGTCGTCCGTTATGAGTCGGGCTCTACGTCAGTTTTGCATTATTTGGATGATTTTCTTTTTGTCGCCCCGGGACCAGGTAACGGTTGCTTGTTTTTGCAGAATATTTTTTGGGAGAAAATGTCTCAGTTTGGGGCTCCCATTTCAGCGGCGTAAATGGAAGGCCCGGTTACGCGTGGACATGGTTTTCCGGTTGCTGCATGAGAAGCTTCAGAAGCTTATAGGCTTGATTGATGGGTTTTTATTAGTTAAGAAAGTTACCCTCCTTTGGGCCTTTTATGTTTTGCATGTAGGGTAATGCACATGGGACGAGTTTTTGCTCGGCGTCTGTCATTGGCCACCCGGGGTGTCAAATCTCGGTGGCATCGCATCCGACTCACTAATTCTCTGAAAGAAGACTTGCGGGTTTGGAAGGTTTTTCTACAATCCTTCAATGGCCACACCTGTTACATGTCCAGGGTAACCCCTAATTCCGAATTGTCCCTGTTTTCAGATGCTTCCGGGTCATGCCGTTTTGGGGCGATTTTGGGGAATGAATGGTGTGCCATGCCGTGGCCTGATTCGTGGCGGTCCTCTGGGTTATATAAGAACATCACTTTATTGGAGCTGTTCCCGATCATCGTGTCAGTGGAATTGTGGGGGGACAGGTTGTCCAACAGGCACGTTTCTTTTTGTCTTCCTCTTCCCTCCTGGTTTTGGCTTTGCTGCGGCATTTAGTGCTGTTGTGCCTTGAGTGCAATATTTATTTTAGGGCTCGTCATGCTCCAGGGGTGAATAATAAAGTTGCTGATGCCCTTTCCCATTTTCATTGGCAGGATTTTCGGTCATTTCTACCAGAGGAGGATCTGGAGGGCAGGAGATGCCTGCAGTACATGTGGGGCTTGGTGGACAGCAGCTGATGACGCTGGTTAGCTCTTCAGTCTCCTCTGCTACATGGCAGGCGCATGGTAAGGCATGGGCTGAATGGTGGGGGATGGTGGGCGACAGGGATGTGGGCTCCCGAGATGACCTGTGCTTGGAAGTTATAATTGAGTGGTTGTTGCGTTTGCGATCTACGCGCATTTCTGCTGCGGTTGCGCAGCGGCGCCTGTCGGGTATCGCCTCAAATTTCAGATTGCGCGGCTGGCTGGATGTGACCAAGCAGTTTATTATTCGCCAGGCATTCAGGGGCTGGAGGAAGGAGTTCTTGTCACGGGAGAGTCGGTGTCCAATCTCGTTCAACCTACTAGGTAGGCTTATTGCCAATCTTCCTGAGGTATACGCATCACCCTTTAAGACTGTGTTGTTCTTGGGTAGTTTTAGTCTAGCTTTTTTCGCGGTCCTCCGAGTGGGTGAGTTGGTGGCCCCCTATCGTCGCAAATCGGGAGGTCTTTTATGGCAGGATGTTGTGCTAGGCAAAGGATTCAGGTCAGTCGTTCCAAGACCAGTTGGGTAGGGGTACCTGCATTCCTCTCCATCCGGTTCCTGGGGTAACTTGCCCGGTCCGACTGATAACTAATTATAGTGCGCTGTGCCCGGCAGGTCACAATTTCTTTGCGCATGCAGATGGTTCTCCGATGACCAAATTCCAGTTCACCAAGGTTTTGTGGTCTTGCTTAGCATTGGCGGGGGTGGATCACAAGGAATTCGGTAACCATTCATTCCAGATCGGGGCGGCTAGAGCAGGTTTACCCTAATCGGAAGTTATGAGAATTGGAAGATGGAAATTGGCTTGCTTTGCGAGATATATTAGGCCGGATCTTTTGTTATAAAAAAAATATACAAATATATATATATATTAAAAAAATATAAATAAAAATGTTTAACGAAAAATATAAACGAAAAACGATATTAGCCGCATTGTTCTTGTGTAGGGGTTGCAAAGTAGTTTGTTTGGTTCTAATGCTTTTTTCTTGCAGGTCCGGTGTGGCCGGCCATATGGATGGTTGGCCATTCATATATTTTCTGGGCGGTGCATAGAGCTGACTGCAGACCTGGTGGGAGATCCCTCGGTTTCCGGGAAGTGGATGTGTTGTGGCTTAAGATGGTCTCAGCTTCTATCGCAGGTGGTGGATATTGGTTTGCAAGCCAATGGTCCAATGATTCTGGTCATCCATGCTGGGGGAAATGATATCGGTTCCATGCCACTGGTCGAGCATTTGATCCTTATGCGGTCCAATTTGGAGCGGTTCCCGTTTCAGGAGGTGGTTATGGTGTGGTCCGAAATTGTTCCACAAGTGGTATGGCAAGGCGGGGAGGCGGTAGAAAGGTGCAGGAGAATGGTGAACGCGCACATATCCCGCTTTGTTAGGACCTGGGGGGTCTGGTGGTTCGCCACCAGCAGCTTGAGGATGATAACTCGTTGATGAGGCCAGACAGGGTTCACCGTTCCGATATTGGATTGGACATTTTCCTTTCAGGCCTTCAGCAGGCGTGGAGCAGGCCATGTTTTTGTTGGGTGGTGGTCGGAGCCCCGTTTGAGGGCGGTTCTCCTCCATGGTGGCAGGTTAATACAACGGAGAGGTGTTGGGGGCAAATGGGCGGAACTGTCCGCTGGAAGTCCAGCGGCTGGCAGATCGCACGGTTCTGGTGTTTATGGTTTTGCCGTTTGAATAAATAGCTGTGGCCAATTACCACCCAAAAACAATAAAGTGGTTAAAAGACGAGCAGTGTCAGTGTCCTTTATTTGAAGGGGTTCTGGGTATTGGTAAGGGGCCAGAAGTAGAATGGGGTCTAGCCCCTTCCCCTTTCCTGGTTTATACCGACAGTCTGTGGTAGTTCTTCCACTATTGCTTAACCTGCATATATTGTACTGTCATGTTCTTTTATTACATGTGTAATGAAGTACTCTGTTGGTCACTGGTCTGTTTCTGCATGTGTCCTGTTTGCATGACATCCCGGAGGTCTGCCTTGGGCCCCCGGCACGTCCATTATGCACAGACGTCTTTGGCCAGGGGTATGTCACCCCCTCTGCTATATAAGAAGTTACCAGGACTAATAAAAGGCACACTGTAGATTTTACATTAGGGCTCAGGAGATTAGGTTACACTTCTGCCTTGACTCATTTCTTCTGCGGTCCATCCCCACCCTAACCTCCCTATACAGCTACCCTTATACACTACCATCCTGTAGCTTCCGCTAGTATTGTTCCTGCCACCCCATTAGCCCACATTACTGTACCAACAGTGCTCCCAATGACCCCAATAAAGGTTCAACTGGGTATCACCATGGGGGGGCTCCCCACACAGTGGACACTATCCAACCAGTGCTGCCAGTGCAGTTTGTGCAGGGACACACTCCCAACTGGTAACACAGAGATGGATCTTTATTACAGACTGTTGGCCACTCATTTATAAACTTCTACTAGGAATAACAGAGGAATAGCACAATACAGAGTTATATGAATAGATGCTGCAGAATTGTTATTACATGGAGAATACAAGGAGTTATTAAAACAGACCTGTCAGGAGAGGTGAAAGGTCCTCTTTAACACATTTTAACAATCTAGTTGTGCATTAGTATATTGCAGTATTATATGTGTTAAGCGAAATACTAGTATTTTGCTGTATTTGTGAGAGGAGAGGCTGATTACACGGCTACTTACTTGCACCTGTGAGGCCAGGCAGGGTGGGTACTAGGCTATTTATAGGCTCCTGTAGGCCTAGGCTGACGACGGGTCAGCTGATTTCACCCACCCACCCACGCCATCTTACAGTCACTTCATATAGGGGTGGCCCCCTTTAGGCTGCCCTACAGCAGCAGTTACGGCACAATTCTACTGCTTGTTGAAGATAGGGTTAGATAGGTTAGGGACACCTTTCTGATAGCCGATCTGAAACTAGAGAAACTAGAGAAGCTATGTACAGTATATACAGTATATGTCTACTAGTATAGTCATAAAAATTATAAATGGTGTATTTTGCTGAGTGACCATGTTCTGGTGGCAGACCTTTTACATTTAAAGTTTTCATCTGTGTCGATGGAAATATAAATAAAGTTTTTGCTGTTTAAAGGCAGGGAGAGAAAAATGAAAATGTTGCCCCCAAAATTAGCTTGGTCTTTAAGGGGTTAATGACCTACTTGTTAGCGTGTTCTGGAAGTGATATTGGTCATTGGTTGCATTTTGCAATTCTATGAGACATACCTGAGCTAATTATTTTGACCTTATTATTTTGTTACAAGATACTGTGGTTGTTGCGACATGGAACTTGCTGATGTGTGAACATGTTGACAGCACAAACAGTCTTTAGGACAACTGTACAAGCTGTACCGTGTAAGGGTTGGTCCCTGTAGACAATGGGGCAGATTTACTAACCTTATTCTAATATTTAGACAGTGTAAATAAACTTAGACTGGACCCTCAAAAGATGCACCAAATGTGTCAAAGTGGCTGATGCCGCATCATAAATGTGGTGCACGGCTGGACACTGTTCTCTGATTTTAGGGTACTTTCACACTTGCATTAGAGGACTCCAGCAGGCAGTTCCGTTGCCGGAACTGCCTGCCGGATCAGGAAATCCGTATGCAAACGAATAGCATTTGTTTACGGATCCGGATCCGTCTGACAAATGCATTGAAATACTGGATCCGCAGACCGGGAAACCGGATCATTTGTTCCGGAACACTTGGTACCGGACCCGGCATTAATACATTTCAATGGAAATTAATGCCGGCACAGCTTCGGCATTCCGGCAAGTGTTCTGGAATTTTGGCTGGAGAAAATACTGCAGCATGCTGCGGTATACTCTTCGGCCAAATACCGAAAAAGGGACTGAACTGAAGACATCCTGATGCTTACTGAACGGAATGCTTTCCATTCAGAATGCATTAGGATAAAACTAAAGCGTTTTTCCTGTGACGGAACTCAATACCTGAAAACTTTAACGCTAGTGTGAAAGTACCCTTACAGCACCTAACAGTGATGGCTAACCTCCGGCTGTGGTGAAACTATGACTCCCAGCATGCTTCATTTATTTCAATGGAGTTCTGAGAACAGCCAAGCAAGTGCACATCTTGGGAGTCGTACTTTTTCAGCATCTGAAGTGCTGGAGGTTAGCCATCACAGGCTTAGGATATGTCCAGACAGAGTTTAGACAGAGTTTTTTTAGCACGGATTTGATGCTGAAAACCGGGCCAAAACTGTACTGAAACCGCCTCCCATTGTTTTCCATGGGAGGCGACTCCGCATTTCATGCAGCCGTTGATTTTTTGCCACATGACTTTCTAGTCCGTGCCATTTACAGGTATTGTTGAGCGTGCATGCTCGGCCGAATACCAGTTCGGCTCGACCATCGCTATGCTCGGCACATGGCGGTACTCGGGCGAGTACCGAATGTGCTCGAGTGCAAAGCTCAAGTCTCCACCTCGCATGCTTCGCAGCTGCTAAGCAGCCAATAAACGTGCAGGTAAGTACTGCCCTCACTGTAATGCTGTAGCCATGTTGGCTGCTAGCATTACAGTGATTGGCTGGCGGGAGCGCGTCATCGGGCGCTATATAGCACCCGATGACGCATGTTCGGCTCATTCATAGTCAGGGAGAGCTGAACATGGGAAGGGAAGGACAGTGTAGGGAGTGTAATTGAAGTTATTTTTTTCACAAAAACATTTCAGAGACCCAAAAGTCCTTTTAAGGACTATTGTGTGTGACAGCAGCAATATATATTTTTAGGGCACCCTGCGCTAAATACTGTGTAATAGGCTGCTGCGGACAGTTAAATTATCTGCACCACATCTCCTGTGTAAAGTGTGCGCATCCCTAAAATATAAGTGACATCCAGTGCACTTTTTCCGTAAACGGTGTCCGCTTCTGACAGTGACCTGACCAGGCCCACATCTGCAGTGTAACGTGTGCGCTTCTAAAATGTATCTGTGACCTACAATAAAAATTTTCAATAGACGGTGTCCTCTTGTGACAGTGACCTGACCAGGCCCACATCTGTAGTGTAATGTGTGCACTTCAAAAATTCTGTGACATACACTGTACTTTGTCAGATTTGCAACCATTTTTCCCCTGGAACACAAAGACTGGTTTCCCGGAAGCAACTCGGCGGGTTATGGGAATAACGACGCCGGATGTCATTGTTTATGGTCGGAACTACGACGGTATCTGATCGTCTTCCAACTTCCGACTTTCTGTTTTGATTAATGAAAATATTCTGGACGAATGCTTTGGCTTTGGTTCGTCTTGCGCCGGTCCAAGAATTTCACCTCTAGCAACGCAATTCGGGTGCCCCCTGCCGTCCCTCTTAATCATGGCCCCAGTTCCGAAAACAAACAAAATAGAACCGGAGTCCTATACCGTTATTCCTAGCTGAAGTATTCAGGCAACCCAGCCTGCTTTGAACACTGTAATTTGTTTCAATGGTCAGCTCAGCAGCAGGCACTCAACCCTAATGTTTTAGAGAGTCAGCTCAGCAGCAGGCCCTCGCATATCATTTATTTTAGAGGGTCAGATCACCTGCAGGCCCTCGCATACAATTTTTTACAGGGTCAGCTCACCAGCAGGCCCTCACCTACAATCTTTTACAGGGTCAGATCACCTGCAGGCCCTCACATATAATGTTTTAGAGGATCAGCTCACCAGCAGACCCTCGCATATAATGTTTTAGAGGATCAGCTCACCAGCAGGCCTTCTTCACCTACAATCTTTTACAGGGTCAGCTCACCTGAAGGCCCTCGCATATAATTTTTTAGAGGGCCAGCTCACCAGCAGGCCCTCACTTACAATCTTTTACAGGGTCAGATCCCCTCCTGATGATGACAGCGAAGTCTTGCCTGTTGGTACTCTGGCACACATGGCTGACTTCATGTTAGGCTGCCTTTACCGTGACCCGCGAGGCATTCGCATTTTAGACAACACGGATTACTGGTTGTTCACCCTTTTCTACCCCCGCTACAAAGAGAACTTATCTCCAATTCCTCTGGTAGAGAGGACAAGCAAAACGGTGCAATACCAGAAGGTCCTTGTGGAAAAATTGCTCGACATTTTATAGGGCTGACATCAAAATGGATCGTCGATGTCACGGGGAAGTGCGATCAGGCAGAAGTTATCTAGAGTCAACAAAGCAGCAGCAGGCCCTCACATATCTGTGACATACAGTGCGCTTTTTGCGTAGACACTGTGAACAGTAACATTACTTGTGGTACCTCTGCTGAATAACATTTTCTCATCCGAAATACCAGTAACATTCCCTGTAATTTTTTATTACTCATTCCAATAACAGGGCCTCTTACAAGTTGTTATTTATCGTCACTGCCTCCTCGAGTTGGGATTGGATAATTTGCGCGCCCACCACTTGCCTTCCTTAGATGTGGTAGCCGTAGCCGTTTCTCAGGCTCCCTCTCCGAAATCGAACCCTGATTCCCCGTTACCCATGGTCACCAAGTCAGGCGCATAAAAGAACATCGAAAGTTGATAGGGCAGACATCCAAATGGATCGTCGACTTCATGGGGACGTGTGGTCAGTCAGAAGTTATCTAGAGTCAACAAAGCGGCAGCAGTCCCTTGCCCATAATGTTTTCGCTGGTCAGCTCACCGGAAGGCCCTCGCATATGTGTGACATCCAGTGTACTTTTTCCGTAGACTGTGTCTGCTGCGGACTGCGCTAAATCTGCTGTATAACGTTAGCACATCCAAAATATATCTCTGAAATTCAAGTTAATTTTTTCTTAGCCGGTGCTGACTGCGCCATTGCCTGCGCTAAATCTGCTGTATAACGTTAGCGCATCCAAAATATATCTGTCTTTTGCTGCTGCTCTGGAATGTAATATCCTAATATTGTTTTTCCTATGCTGATACATAACTGTTTTTGATAATATCTCTGCAATGTCCTAGCAATGGCAGCTCTGCTAGTCTAGCGGGACTGTCATCGTTTAGCATTGACAGTAGGTGCACATTATCATGGCACACTTACTATCAGCGCAGAACTCTGCAGTCCTGCTTCTCTCGCTATCTTCCCAGTGTGTCTCTTAGTGCCAAGAGAGAAGCTCAGAGGACAGAGCCAAAGTAGCAGAACTGCCAGTGGTTAGCACTGGCAGCAAGTCAGGCAAGGGCTCAGCAGTGCTAAAGCACATATAGGGAGGCAAGAGCTGGGGAAGTGACAAGAGGCAGCATGAAAGCCTCTGTATGTTACACACAAGCGTCTTCAGAGCTCAGTTGAACCCTGAAGACAGACGCTCCTTAGGAATGCTCAGGAAATTCAAATCTATGTTTATATACAGCTAGTCCTGGATGGGGTATGCTACAAATAGTAATGGCTAATTAGCTAATTGGTCATAGCCCTCAAGATCGGATCTCAGAGATAATACAGATATGGTACCCACAGATTTTGTCTTCTCATCTTCTTTAAATTATTGCCAAGAATCCCATGGCCATCTTGCATTTATACTAGAATTTTATGAGTATGGAATTGGCACTGGGTTCTGATTTGAAGAATTGGATGGATCTGTATAATAGTATGTCACATTGGCACCAAAAGGAGCGGCAGCTGAATCGGGGGCGGACTGACAACTCATGGGGCCCCCGGGAAATAGGAGATTATGAGGCCCCTGTGTCCCCGCCCACCCTCAAGCCACACCCACACATAGTCCCATCTACATATCGCGCCGCGCCGACTACAGGCTCATGTTGGCCCTTGGGCGATAAAGTCTCAGGGGGCACCACTATACAGTGGGAACTCTCTGAGTACAGATAATACAGGGAGTGCAGAATTATTAAGCAAGTTGTATTTTTGAGGATTAATTTTATTATTGAACAACAACCATGTTCTCAATGAACCCAAAAAACTCATTAATATCAAAGCTGAATATTTTTGGAAGTAGTTTTTAGTTTGTTTTTAGTTTTAGCTATTTTAGGGGGATATCTGTGTGTGCAGGTGACTATTACTGTGCATAATTATTAGGCAACTTAACAAAAAACAAATATATACCCATTTCAATTATTTATTTTTACCAGTGAAACCAATATAACATCTCAACATTCACAAATATACATTTCTGACATTCAAAAACAAAACAAAAACAAACCAGTGACCAATATAGCCACCTTTCTTTGCAAGGACATTCAAAAGCCTGCCATCCATGGATTCTGTCAGTGTTTTGATCTGTTCACCATCAACATTGCGTGCAGCAGCAACCACAGCCTCCCAGGCACTGTTCAGAGAGGTGTACTGTTTTCCCTCCTTGTAAATCTCACATTTGATGATGGACCACAGGTTCTCAATGGGGTTCAGATCAGGTGAACAAGGAGGCCATGTCATTAGATTTTCTTCTTTTATACCCTTTCTTGCCAGCCACGCTGTGGAGTACTTGGACGCGTGTGATGGAGCATTGTCCTGCATGAAAATCATGTTTTTCTTGAAGGATGCAGACTTCTTCCTGTACCACTGCTTGAAGAATGTGTCTTCCAGAGACTGGCAGTAGGACTGGGAGTTGAGCTTGACTCCATCCTCAACCCGAAAAGGCCCCACAAGCTCATCTTTGATGATACCAGCCCAAACCAGTACTCCACCTCCACCTTGCTGGCGTCTGAGTCGGACTGGAGCTCTTTGCCTTTTACCAATCCAGCCACGGGCCCATCCATCTGGCCCATCAAGACTCACTCTCATTTCATCAGTCCATAAAACCTTAGAAAAATCAGTCTTGAGATATTTCTTGACCCAGTCTTGACGTTTCAGCTTGTGTGTCTTGTTCAGTGGTGGTCGTCTTTCAGCCTTTCTTACCTTGGCCATGTCTCTGAGTATTGCACACCTTGTGCTTTTGGGCACTCCAGTGATGTTGCAGCTCTGAAATATGGCCAAACTGGTGGCAAGTGGAATCTTGGCAGCTGCACGCTTGACTTTTCTCAGTTCATGGGCAGTTATTTTGCGCCTTGGTTTTTCCACACGCTTCTTGCGACCCTGTTGACTATTTTGAATGAAACGCTTGATTGTTCGATGATCACGCTTCAGAAGCTTTGCAATTTTAAGAGTGCTGCATCCCTCTGCAAGATATCTCACTATTTTTGACTTTTCTGAGCCTGTCAAGTCCTTCTTTTGACCCATTTTGCCAAAGGAAAGGAAGTTGCCTAATAATTATGCACACCTGATATAGGGTGTTGATGTCATTAGACCACACCCCTTCTCATTACAGAGATGCACATCACCTAATATGCTTAATTGGTAGTAGGCTTTCGAGCCTATACAGCTTGGAGTAAGACAACATGCATAAAGAGGATGATGTGGTCAAAATACTCATTTGCCTAATAATTCTGCACTCCCTGTATATATACACACACACACACACACAGGGACAGACACACAGCTAGGCCTCACCACACTTCAGCCAGGCTCCTCTCCGTACAGGAACACACAGGGTCACTAGTGTGTGTGTGTGTGTGGGGGGGGGGGAGCAGGGTTACTAGTGGGGTGACAGGAGAAGGGGAGAGCAGGGTTACTAGTGGGGTGACAGGAGAAGGGGAGAGCAGGGTTACTAGTGGGGTGACAGGAGGAGGGGGAGCAGGGTCACTAGTGGGGTGACAGGAGGAGGGGGAGCAGGGTCACTAGTGAGGTGACAGGAGGAGTGGGGAGCAGGGTCACTAGTGAGGTAACAGGAGGAGTGGGGAGCAGGGTCACTAGTGAGCTTGTAACGGTCAGCAGAGGAAGAGACCGTAGAGCAGGACTCAAGTACAGTGCAGCAGACAAGGAGGCTGAAGTAGAAACCGGCTTTATTAAAGGAGAACTCTAACTGCCGGAGAAGCAGATTTACAATATGAACAGCTTGAGAATTCACAACAAAGATAATGGAAATTTGCATAAAGAAAACAAATGAATCACAAACACAAGTACAGACAATAGCAGGCTACTCTCTTCTAGGTAGTCCTATCTGTCCCCGCTACCCGTAGATGTTGTGTACATTTTATTATGTGGACATTTTATCTTAGGATGCCATCTGTCTCCCTGTGTCGGATTTAGCCAAAGAACACTCTAGCAGAGGGTACTTTGGCTGAATCGGGACCAGTGGCAAAACCGTCAGTATGAAAACCTTCTCATGGGCTTGGAGCGCTATCCCTTTCTGGATACATATCTGCTTTTAAGACATGCATATCTGCCTTGTCGGTATACTTGTACCGTATACTGACAATAGCTGTAGCAATGCCTCGCAGATAATCTCAAACCTATGAGAACCAGTAGAATGATCTTTATTAGATACTGATCACTCTGGAGCAGTATTAAATGAGGTCCATGCTGACAGTGATGGGGGGTGGGCGGCCACCTGGCTGGTCGGGTAATGGGCATGACTCATCCTTCCTTATACAGGAATAGGGTGTGTCCATTGTCTGCCCAGCCACATTGACTGCCCCTCCCTGCCCTTTGATATGTCATCACTTCCTGTATCCTTGTCTTGGGATAGCCCCTTTTACACCTTTTGTTAGTCAATAAAGGACGGAGACTGGGCAAGGAGGGGGAGGAGTTGCTCAGAATTTCAATCAAGATGGTAGCACGTGGGTCTGTCTCTGACTGCAGCTGATGGAGGATGGATTTACCTTTTTCCTTACACAAACTTTGATGCGAGCTAATTACAACTATTAATATTTGTCTACAACATAGATTTCCCCTGCAGTCCTATGTAACAACACACATAACACAGTGATGGCTATTTGAGTACAGAACATGTAGTAGTGTAACCCGCAGTCCTATGTAAAAACACAGATAACACTAGTCCTGATAATGTGGTAGTGTTACCTGCACTCCTATGTAAAACCACAGATAACACTAGTCCTGATAATGTGGTAGTGTTAAGTGCAGTCCTATGTAAAACCACAGAAAACACTAGTGTAGATCATGTGGTAGTGTTACCTACGTCCTTAGTGTGTCTCCCTGTGTCTCTCCCACGGACTCCATGCTGGTGGTGCTGCCTCCTCTTCCATCATCTTCTTCTTGCCCCGCACAGAACGTCCTGATGCAGCTGCATCAAGACATAGGAACACTGTGGGCATGGTGATGTTGACAGACACAGGGAAAGACACACAGGGACAGACACACACAGACACACACACAGGGACAGACACAAACACAGGGACAGACACGCATACACACACACACACACACACACACACACACACAGGGACAGACACATACACACACACAGGGACAGACACACAGCTAGGCCTCACCACACTCCAGCCAGGCTCCTCTCCATACAGGAATACACAGAGTCACTAGTGTGTGTGTGTGGGGGAGCAGGGTTACTAGTGGGGTGACAGGAGGAGTCAGAAGCAGGGTCACTGGTGGGATGACAGGAGGAGGGGGAGCAGGGTCACTAGTGGGGTGACAGGGGGAGGGGAAGCAGGGTCACTAGTGGGGGGAGCAGGGTTACTAGTGGTGTGACAGGAGGAGGGGAAGCAGGCTTACTAGGGAGGGCAGGAAGAGGGGGAACAGGGTCACTAGTGGGGGGAGCATGGTTACTAGTGGGGGGAGCAGGGTTACTAGTGGGGTAACAGGAGGAGGGGGCATAGGGTCACTAGTGGGGTGACATTATAGTGGGGTTATATTACATTATAAATAGCTAATAGTCTTGTAGAAATGCAGCTATATACAGGTTGTCACTACTCTCCCACGTTGCTGTCAGCTGGGAGTGGTAGTAGTGGGGGCTGAGCAGGTGACACATCCCTATAGTGATGATGATGGTGAAGGCTGTGGTGAGGCTGGTGCTGGGGCAGCCACCATGTTGAGCTGTCAGTTCCTCTGCAGATCGACAGCTCCTCATTTGTTCCTGGCTGGGCTGGCGGGGGGAGCGGAGCATAAGTGGCTGGATTCCCTACATACAACAATAGCCTGTGCCTCTGCGTGCGGGCCCTCGTTCCATGCCCGAGTGCCCGAATGGTCAGTCCGCCCCTGAGCTGAATACATCCGTGCTTGAATTGGACCACTGAGACTGGAGTAAGGCTGGTTTGTAATGTAGGAATTTGGCACTGAAAAAGCTATAGACTGATTGAAAGGACTGCTTGGCTGTGTACTGTAAGAAACCTGTGGGTATGTTTGACTTACTCCTCCAGTGTTATCAATATTCTGACACCAGCAATATAAGGAATACTTCCAAGAATTGGGAAACGGTGGATACTGACGACTGGCTGCTGAGACTGACTGGCCATTCCAGGTGGTAGATTTATCTTTTGGTTCTTCCGTCCCTGAGATATTTAAGTCTTTATTTATTTCTTCTTGTTCTTCAGTTCCTGGATTTATTTGCTTGATGTTTTCCTGCTCCTCTGATGTATTAATGTCTATGGAGCACATGCTTAAGATACTTAAGATACTTGCATTATTGCCTAATGAAGAATCTTTCGCTTTAGAGAACTCGTCACACACTTTCCTGCTTTGAATGTCAGATGCTTTACTGGAATTTTCATAACCTGAAGAAACTGCAATGCAATTTCCCTGACCGCACACTAGGTGAACGTTGTGGAGACCGGGAGCAAGTTGGTTACTGGCACCAGACTTGATCTCCAATAGATCCTCGTTAAAGGATTTCATCGGGTACCTTGCTTGGAAGTGGTAGCCGTAGCCGTTACTCAGGTTCCCTCCCCGGAAGCGAACCCTGATTCCCCGTTACCCCTGGTCACCATGGCAGACTCATCAAAGAACATCGAAAGTTGATAGGGCAGACATCCAAATGGATCATCAACGTCACAGGGACGTGCGATCACTCAGAAGTTATCTAGAGTCAACAAAGCGGCAGCAGGCCCTCACCCATAATGTTTTAGAGCAGGCATCCTCAAACTGCGGCCCTCCAGCTATTGTAAAACTACAACTCCCACAATGTTCTGCTGTAGGCTGATACCTGTAGGCTGTTCTGGCACACTGGGAGTTGTAGTTTTGCAACAGCTGGAGGGCCGCAGTTTGAGGATGCCTGTTTTAGAGGGTCAGCTCACCTACAGGCCCTCACCTACAATCTTTTACAGGGTTAGCTCACCAGCAGGCCCTCACCTACAAGTCTAGTCTCACTATCCAAGAGTCTGGTCAACACAATCCTCACTGCCGGGGGTCACGTAACTAATTAGCACGGAGGAGTCTCGTTGGTTATCAGAATTAACCAGACAAATCGCTCCACTCACTCAAAATGGCCATGCACCACCACCCACAGAATTAAGAAAGAGCTATCAATCTGTCAGTCCTTTCCATGTCTGGGCCAGGTAAGGTTTGCTGTGTTGAGTCAAATTAAGGCCTCATACACACGACCGTTGTGCGCATCCGTGTCCGTTGTTCCGTTTTCCGTGACTTTCAATGGGTCTGTTGAAAACTCGAAAAATGCAACGTTTGTCATCCGGGTCCGTGATCTGTGTTTCCTGTCCGTCAAAAACCTATGACCTGTCCTATTTTTTTGACGGACAACGGTTCGCGGACCCAATCAAGTCAATGAGTCCGTGAAAAAACACAGAGGCACACAAGATTGTCATCCGCGTCCGTGTCCGTTTTTTTCCTATAATTTTCAAGGCAAACTTGACTTAGATTTTTTTTCTCACTTTTCTGGTCTGCTGATCCTCCAAAAATCAAGGAAGACACACGGAAGAAAAAATGGACACGGATCACGAAACAACGGAACTTCGTTTTGCGGACTGTGAAAAAATAGTGTCGTCCTAAGCCGCAGGCTCCATTCCTGGTGGTGCCCTTCTGTCAATTAGTTTAAGTTCAGCTTTGCAACCATACTCCCCCCGGAACCCAAACACTTTTTGGTTTCCTGGAAGCTGCTCAGCGAGTAATGGGAATCGCCTGTCCGATCGTCCTCGAACCTCTGACTTTCGTTGTTGATTAATGACAACATTCTTCGCAAATGCTTTCGCTGTCGTTCGTCTTGCGACGGTCCAATAATTTCACCTTCAACGGCACAATACAGATGCCACCGGCCGTCCCTTTTAATCATGGATCCAGTTCCGAAAAACAACAGAATTTTTGGCAGAACTTGCACTTTATATACAAGTAAATATACATGAAAGAATGTTTCCTACCAATTTTTCCTCTACAATCGATTTTATCTTCGGTTTTGTGCGTATTATTGTCAGTCTGTAAAAGTGGCGTACTACTCGGACAACATCGTTCCCAGCAGCGCCATGGGAGTCCAAGATGAATCCAGACATCCTCCCCATGCTGTTCCCGAACCATTGTTTCCCGAACTTTTCCTATGAACCAGGCATCCTCCCCTCTTCAGGAACGTGCTGTAAAACGCTCAGGTCTGAACCCAGCCTTAGCGAACTTGCAATGCCTCAGGCTCTTGGTTTTTCTCCCATCTCTGTTTCAATTTCATGTTTACGTTTCATGGTTCGCGGTGGTTAGTGTTTTATGTATGCACGAGCTTCAGATTACTAATGTCTATATTTTCAATGCCTGTTGGCAGTCATGTTCCTTAGGCCACCTTCTAGCCAATCCAATCATTCAAGTCGCTGCATATCCCATCAGGTCTGGCTTATGTTTTAATTACTTATAGTCACTGCAACATCATCCCTCTGGCTTCGGGGCCCTATGACTGATCCGGCCTCATGGCTCCAGGGGCCCCATGACCGTTTTTTATGTTTTGTTTGTTAGGGGTATGCCATGGTTCTAGGCTGGTTAGTGTCCCAGGTTTGCTGTTGGAGGGGGTCCTGGTTATGCGAGTAACCCAAGGCATTCTGGTGCTGCATAAGTGGTTTATAAAAAAAAAAAAATCATAAGAGGCTCGCATGAGTGTCTCTTCGCTTATAGGACCTCACGACTGGCATCGTCATTCGTAGTTCGCACGGCCATCTGATACTTTTTTTCCGCCATAAGGGACTCGCACGCATGGCTCCCGCCATAAGGGACTTGCTGGAGTGGCTATTGGCTTAGAGGATTTCACAATTGTCATCAACATTGGTAGGTCTGATACTATTTTCCATTGCACACCTTTCATAAGTTTTCTTTTGTTCATTTATATTTTACAGATTAGTACTTGCGGTTCATTTCAGCCTCATTTCATTAAGAATCTTTACCCCATGTCTGTCTTTCTAGGTTATCGAGTCCCGGTTGATTACTAAACCTGTTGGGTTAAGCCCTAATCTTTTCCCCAGCCATCCTTAATTCTAAGGTTCGCATCCCAGCTGCTGCCCGGCCCCATGGGCCCCTGGTGGTTGCTTCGGCCTCATGGATTCAGGGGTCCGACCAATGGTTGTCTGTCCACCTGTGCAGCTATGCTTTTGGTTTTGAATGACTCGCATCTTTACCTGTTTGCCAGCTTATGTTATTTAGGTTTCATTTTAGTTAATGTCCGTTATTATCTCCATTTTCTGTCACGTTTCCCTTCGTCTTTTCAGGTCATGTAGTTGAATTCATGTTGGGGGTCACCTTCCACGTCGGTCAGGTCTCGTTCCTAACGATATTTTGCCTTGCATGTTATTCAGGCCACGTAGTTTATCTTAGGTATCGCCTGCCACATCGCTCAGGCTCATGGTTTAATTTCACCTGCACCTTATTCAGGTCACTTATTATAGTTATAATTTTTTTGATAAAATAAAAAAAATAAAAACCTCGGCCCGATGACCGCTTTGGCCCCATGGCTTCGGGGCCCAATGACTGACTGTTTTCAGTCGTGCTGGGCTGATTGCCTGGTTGGTTGTCTATCTGGGCTGATTTGGCCCGTATGTATCGCATACATACCTGCTTCCCTAATTTCCTAATAATCCACTTTGATCGCTCACTTTATGTTTTGACCGCAACTGGTCCGGTTCGCCCTACAGTATCATTGTCATGTCTTACGCAGATATTTCATCTTGCTTTAATTGTTCATGCTATCGTTCAGGTCCTGCCAGAGGAGGAACAAGTAGGGTAATTGCCTACAGCATTTCAGTCTCTGATCATAGTCAATCATATCTTGTCAACCAGGTCCCCGTGCAAAGTCTTTGCCTTTTTACCATGACCAGGAATTCATTTTCGCTGGGAACTTTATTGCAATTGCATTCCCTCACTCATGGGAGGGCATAGACAGAATCTTGTATATTATGGCTTCGTAGCTTCTTGCCACACTAACTCAGACTCCCTACAACCACGTTGAATTGGGTTTTCACAAGGTCCAGCATTTCCTCACAGTAGAAGATTCAGATAGTAGGGGTCTTCACATCTCAAGCGTTAAAACAATTCTCAGGGGCACACAGTAGAACAATGCGCGGCGCGCGGCTAGCAGATAGCTGTTGTCTGGGGAACTATTCAAGGATTCTCTTCCTATTTACGTAGTTCTTTTTGGCCCTCATTCCTGCCTAGTCTAGGCAGTTAGGTTTCGGTCCCACAATCTCTTGAGGCTAGGGCATTGCCAGTACTCGCACTAGAACCAAAACTTTACAAGGTTCAGTTGATTTTCATGATCCATTTCACAACGTATTCCTGGTCCTCCATTCCGCTTTGGAGCAGTATCCTCAATATTGAGCATCATGTCTCTGGCCTTGTCATCCACAAGATGGGTTGTAGGTCTCCTTCTGGTCTTGACTCATACACCCCGAATTTTCGCTCTAGTTGGCTTGGGGATTCGTTTGCACATGCCATTTGAGTTCCTTTTCTACCCTACTTGGCTTGGTTTTTGCCCACTGCCCACTTATAGGCCTACCCACGATCATGGCTTAGGGCACACAACAAGCCATTTAGTCAGGTCAGCTAAGACACACCTAGCTGGGTTAGGTTGTTCCCGTTGTTTCTCTCACTAGGGTTCTTTGGATATCTCTTGACCGTAGCCATGACCACAAATATATATTATTTTTTATTTTATTTTTTACACTTTTAAAAAGTTCCCCTAGGGAACTTGAACATTGGAGTCTATGAGAGTTTCACTATGCTCCTACAGAGCCTTACCACAGGCAGGTTTCCACAGGAACATAGCTGCGGCATCCTCAGATTCCTCAAAGTGACCAGGGCTGCCGCAGAGAATGAAAGGCTCTTCTGATTGCCGTCAAGGAGAATTCTTTGCATGCCTGGAATCAATAGCCCCTGGGCACTTCTGTTTGAAACAGCAGAAACGCGGTGGCTATTATGCCCGCTGCATTTTCAAGCGGGTACCAAATTTAACCCCTTAAAGACCGGGCCTATTTTTTATCTCCACGTTGCAATAACCAGAACTTGTTTTATTTTTCAGTTCACATAAGGGCTTAATTTTTGTAGGACAAAATGTATGCGAGAAGACCGCATCACTCGCCGGAGCACCAGTGCCTTGTTGAACAGCTACCTTCATCTATAAAATAAGCTAGGCATACAAGAAACACTATTAAACATGCCAGATGCTAAACCACACTATATGGGCAATAATGACAAAAAAAAAAGTTACAAAAACACAAAACGGTGTAGCAGAACACCTAAAGGGGTTTTCAAGGCATTTAAAAAATGAAGGGAGTCTGTCACAATTAAATTCACTGTAACACCAGGCACAATGCTTTGTAGGGCCAGCTCAACTGAATGTAACAATACCTTTCACCTAGCCATGCTTTGCTTAAGGCCTCTTGCACACAATTATTTTTTTCCTATTACGTTCTGTTTTTTGCGTTTCGTCTACGGAACCATTCATTTCAATGGGTCCGCAAAAAAAACGGAATGTACTCCGTATGTATTTTGTTTCCATTTTTCTGTTCCATTCAAAGATAGAACATGTCATATTATTGTCCGCATAACGGACAGGGATAGTACTGTTCTATCAGGCGCCAGCTGTTCCAAAAAACGGAATGCATGCGGACGTCACCCCTATTTTTTGCGGATCCGTTTTTTTGCGGACTGCAAAATACTGAAAAAGCCATAAGGTCGTGTGCAAGAGGCCTGCTTCTGGAGAAAAGTAACTTTTAGTCCATGACAAATCAGCAGTTAAGTGCACCAAATGCAGGACCAAGCCTCTTTGTGCACCCTTGCTTCCTCTTCCAGCCCTCTCCCTCTGAATGAAAATACTTAAAAATTACTTTATTATAACTATATTCCCAAATATATTTCATAAGTTATAATGGCTCATTTTGTCTGGGGAGAAATTATTAGGAGTAATAAAATGGCCGCCGTCCTTTTAGGACACACCAAAACCTGTCCTAATCACACAGCAGGACAAGTTTCTTCACAACACTGAGCCAAAAAGCTGCCTCATCCTCCTCTCTGCTCTGCTTGTCAGCTGTATTCAGGATCATAATCCCTAAGTCTACTTTCACACCTGCGTTCGGTGTGGATCCGTCTTGTATCTTCACAGACGGATCCACACTGATAATGCAAACGCTTGTATCCGTTCAGAACGGAAATGTTTGCATTATTCTTTAAAATAAAAAGTGTAAGTCAAAACAGATCCATCCTGACTTGTATTGAAAGTCAATGGGGGACGGATCCGTTTTCAATTGCACCATACTGTGTCAGTGAAAACTAATCCGTCCCCATTGACTTACATTGCAAGTCAGGACAGATCCGTTTGGCTCCGCATCGTCAGGCGGACACCAAAACGCTGCAAAAGGTGAAACGGAGCCAAACTGATGCATTCTGAACGGAGCCTTATCCATTCAGAATGAATTGGGGCTGAACTGATCCATTTTGGGCCACTTGTGAGAACCCTGAAACACCAGTGTGAAAGTAGCTTAATAAGAACTGTAGCTGAATCTCTGTAAGAATGGAGTTCATGAGGAGACATGAAGTACAGAAAGGATGGACAGGACAGATTGTTGTAATATATAATATATTTTATTTTTTTTAAATTGTGATTTACAGAGAGAAATGTAAAGTCATTTACTGGTGGAAGGACCATGTATAGCTTCTTCACTTGGACCCAAGAAAGCTACCTCCATTTTTCAAAGGTCTTTACTAAGGATGGCGGGAAGGTCCATTACTATGGTACCAGATCAGATCAGCAGGTTTTGCATGTTACTATAATACTTTCCAGTTGAGTAATCTGAGTTCATGTCATAAAAGTTCTCTTGGGAAATTTTGCAATCATTACTTAGATGTGTAACACAAACAATATCCCATTGATTAATTATTTCCTTGTTTGTGTAAGGCCACCCACCACACCTAGGTTACCATTGCCTATATATCTATAAGAGCCTGGTACTCCAAGATACATTACAGCTCTCATACCTCTCGTAGAGATGAAGATGAATGGAATTCAAGCCTCCCTCCTGGGGCTCCTGATTTGTGTTGTTGCCCTGAGAACATCATCAGCTCGTAAGTTTTGAAGAGTAAATGCTAGATGTAGCACTATTATAGAACAGATAGATATGATACATAATGTACAGTCTGTAGTATGCACACTGGGGTACATTAGGGCTGACATCTGAAATTATTCTGAACGTCCTAAAATGTATAACAATTGGTGTTGTCTCCTTATGAAGCTCAGGGGACTTGGTATCGCTGGATCAATTTATATTGGCGCCATATTGTCTTATTTTTCTCTTCACAACATAGTTTTAAATTTTTGAGGAAATATGTATTGTAGAAGACATAGTGAGACCTCATCCAATTATGTAGGGTCAGAGTATATCCTACTACTGCATCATATTTTAGAAGGTTAGGGATAATGACACTTTAACATACCTTTATGTAGAGCCAGGGACAGTGATCCCTCAATATCGCTTTGTTGTGGCCTTCAATAATGATAATTCTTATGGCATTGTCATGGTTCCGCATCCAATGATACATTATGTAGGACCTTGAGTTGTGATCCTTTAGCATCAAATTTTTCTAGAAGCTCAGAGTGTGATCCTTAAGTATCACATTATGATCCTTTACCATCACATTTTTTAGGACCTTGAGTTGTAAACCTGTAGTGTCACATTATGTGGCACCTTTAATTGTGATTTTTAAAAGTCTATATACATCTTTGGTGGCAATTTTTCTAATGATTGCATTTTACTCGTTTTAGGCAAAATATATATATATTTTTTTCAATTGGTCTTTATTAACATTTTCAGGCATTCTGTCATAAAGGGTTAACTGTCTAGCTGTGTGAATCGTACTTTCACTTTGTGCCGGTCATCTAATTAACCTTATCTTTTAATTACTAAAAGGTCATAAATATTTATTTAAGCCACATTCTTATCAGTAAGATAAAAATGGTCAGAGATGAGGAGCCATCAGTTGAGCTGCCTGATGGGAAACAGTAAAAATACAGAGCCTGCTACTAGAGAATCTCAAGGCGGTACAGAGAAAGGGGCTCAAAATGTTTACTAAAGACCAACTGAAAAAATGATTTTAGCTCAAAATGAGTGCAATGCAATAATAAAATATAGCCCCCAAAGGTTTACATAGCATTTAAGCATCAAATTAAGTAAAACATTTAATTATTATCCTTTACCGTGACATTTTTAGGACACTGGAATGTGAAACTGTATAATCACATAGTTACATAGTTAAAGGGAATGTCTCACCAAAAATTTTATTGGCCAGTTAAAACCTTATTCTGCCTTTATTTTATGATTACAGATTATTTATTCTATTTCTGAACATAATTATGGGGGGCGTCCATCTTGCTTGAACTGTTGTTAACAGCATTTAGAGAACATTAGGAAAATTGCTTTACGGCAGCCAAATGGGCAATAGACGCAGTGATCTGGAGGGGACCTCATTGACTTCTATGGGATAGTTTTCTAGGCATGCTCTGTGGCCTGTGCAGAGGTCACTGTACAAGGAAAAAATTGATAAGATTTGACAATCACCCTTTGTCAATGGTGGATCCTGTGTTATCTAAACAAAGAGGTGATACCAGGCAGGATTAGAATGCCAGATGAGCAGATAACTGCAGAAAAGTAATCTGTACAGACCAACAAGTGGCACCTAATATTAGACTTAGTGGCCAGTCTGAAAATTGCAGGATTTTACGTTGTTTATATATAGATATTGACATGGAAAATGAAAAATAAAATCATCAAAAATAAATTATTTCAAAATAAGTTAAATATAAGAAGGGGAGAGAGATTCCGATTTCTACATATTTTCGTAAGCATTAATGTTATTCAATTTTAAGAATTCATCTAAGCCTTTATTAAAAACGTTCACTGCTCCTGCAGTGACCACGCCCGGAGGAAGTCTATTCCACAGATTCACAGTTCTTACAGTAAAGAAGCCTTGACTAAATAAATGTAATAATTTTAAATGTAATGTCCTACATTATGTACGACATTAGATTCTGAGCTAGTAGTATTGTTATAATATGAGGTCAGTGACACTTTTATTATGTTTCTATGTAATTGTTCACTGGGCAGTGCCCAGTCTGTGACCAAAACCAATATCTTTCAGCAATAAATTTGTTATAAAACCACTTATGCCAACGTTTTTATAAACGACCCTAATAATGACATTGCTATACATGCCATGTAAAGCCTTTTGGATATTACGTTTTAACATAAACCTGGCCGAAATAGCATTAAATCCTTATAGGAAATGTCTGCACTATAAATACGGTCGTTATTCATGGTATGCGTGCATTTGTAGTGGCATTTTTAAAATAGTGTATTTTTGTACATTTTTAGGAAGCCTATGGAGAAAATACCAGAAAAACTGCATGCATACAAAATGACACTAATAAAAAGCTACAAAAACATGATAAAACCATATTACATCTACGGTACTAAAATTATTTAAAGACAAATTTGATCTAAGGCAAATCTAAGTTCATACACAATGAAAAAAAGGCAAATATCAAAAAAGGAGACGGCATGCTAGAGATTTGAACATCATTTTTTTCCTGTAGCAAAGTCCCATGTGAACTTCACCTGAACAACTGTGGACAGATTAGCAATTACTTAGAACATTTTAAGTGGACCTTTTGGCTTTCCTGTTATGTGAAATACTTTTTTATGAATATTCCCCTTAATATTTTGCATAATCCATTCTTAGACCTTTTTCTTGTGCCATTCCTCTGTTACTCCTCCTTGAATATGATGCATACATTGACAGCTTGGTGTTACTAGTTGGGGTTGTGTTTCTATACGCTCTTCCAATCAGTGCTGCCAGCGTCAGATTGTGTAGGCACACACTCCCTTGGGGAATGGTAACACCCAGCTGTTAATTTATTCAGAAACTTTTAGAAGGAATAACAAAGGAACCGCAAAACAGAATTACGAGGAAAGATTCTCCAGAATTAGGCCTCTTGCACACGAACGTGTGCTGCCCATGCCCCTGCTGCGGACCGCAAATTGCGGGCACCGACCGTGGGGCTGCCGCATGCAGGTCTGCAATTCGTCCGTTCCGCAAAAAGATAGAACTTGTCCTATCTTTTTGCGGAACGGAAGCGCTGAATGGAACCCCATGAAAGCACTCCGTAGTGCTTCTGTAGGGTTCCGTTCCGCTTTTCTGGATTTACGGACCCATTCAAGTGACTGGGTCTGCATCCGTGATGCGGAATGCACACGGCCGGTGTCCCATGTATTGCGAACCCACAATGTGGCCACGGGGGACACACGGCCGTGTGAACAAGCCCTTATCCTTATTTCATGAGGAACGCAAGTATTTACTAAAACGGGACAGACAGTCCTCTTTAAAGCCTCACTTCCTATGAATAAGTAAGGCCAATTATAATTATCAGTCTCCATGGCAGACACTGAATTTTGGGGGAAACTGCTTTTACGACCAGTTGTGAAAATGAATACTAAATAATGACATTAAGTAACTGCTTTGTCTGTGACCTTTTTTCTAGAGACTGTGAAGCCGGGAATGTGTCCTCCAGAGAGATTCTTTGAGTCATCATTTCTTACAATAACTAGAGAATGTGAAAATGACAATAAATGCACAGGAAACAAAAAATGCTGCGAAGATAATGGATACTCAATCTGTAAACCACCTGCTGAAGGTCAGTCTGTGTGCATTATACAGCAATAAATGGTATAAATCTATTTCTAAAATAAAAATGATAATAATAATAATTATATATAGCTATTCGAAGTTCAGGGCAGCACACCTTGTAATAAACTTGTAACAATGGGTGCCAGCGGTATTGCACTTACCAAAGTGATAATTAAGGCTACTTTCACACTTGTGTTCAGAGCGGATCCGCCCAGACGGATCCGCTCATATAATGCAGACGATGGGATCCGTTCAGAACGGATCCGTCTGCATTATATTGTAGAAAAAATTCTAAGTGTGAAAGTAGCTTCAGACGGGTCCGTCCAGACTTTACATTGAAAGTCAATGGGGGACGGATCCGTTTGAAAATTGAGCCATATTGTGTCAACTTCAAACGGATCCGTCCCCATTGACTTACATTGTAAGTCTGGACGGATCCGTTTGCCTCCGCACGGCCAGGCGGACACCCGAACGCTGCAAGCAGCGTTCAGGTGTCCGCCTGCTGAGCGGAGGCCAAACGGTGCCAGACTGATGTATTCTGAGCGGATCCGCATCCACTCAGAATGCATTAGGGCTGGACGGATGTGTTCAGGGCCGCTTGTGAGAGCCTTCAAACGGAACTCACAAGCGGAGCCCCGAACGCTAGTGTGAAAGTAGCCTAATAAAAATAAACACACCGCAGCACTTCCAATAGGTGGAAATAGTGGGATCCTTTATTCACCCATGCAACGTTTCGATCCACTTGCTGGGACCATTTTCAAGCCAAAATGGTCCCAGCAAGTGGATCGAAACGTTGCATGGGTGAATATAGGATCCCACTATTTTCACCTATTGGAAGTGCTGCGGGTGTGTGTGTGTATATACATATATATATATATATATATATATATATTACACTCACCTAAAGAATTATTAGGAACACCTGTTCTATTTCTCATTAATGCGATTATCTAGTCAAGCAATTACATGGCAGTTGCTTCAATGCATGTAGGGTTGTGGTCCTGGTCAAGACAATCTCCTGAACTCCAAACTGAATGTCAGAATGGGAAAGAAAAGTGGGCTACAACAGCAGAAGACCCCACCGGGTATCACTCATCTCCACTACAAATAGGAAAAAGAGGCTACAATTTGCACAAGCTCACCAAAATTGGACTGTTGAAGACTGGAAAAATGATGCCTGGTCTGATGAGTCTCGATTTCTGTTGAGACATCAAATGGTAGAGTCCGAATTTGGCGTAAACAGAATGAGAACATGTATCCATCATGCCTTGTTACCACTGTGCAGGCTGGTGGTGGTGGTGTAATGGTGTGGGGGATGTTTTCTGGGCACACTTTAGGCCCCTTAGTGCCAATTGGCCATCGTTTAAATGCCAAGGGCTACCTGAGCATTGTTTCTGACTATGTCCATCCCTTCATGACCACCATGTACCCATCCTCTGATGGCTACTTCCAGCAGGATAATGCACCATGTCACAAAGCTCGAATCATTTCAAATTGGTTTCTTGAACATGACAATGAGTTCACTGTACTAAAATGGCCCCCACAGTCACCAGATCTCAAACCAATAGAGCATCTTTGGTATGTGGTGGAACAGGAGCTTCGTGCCCTGGATGTGCATCCCTCAAATCTCTATCAACTGCAAGATGCTATCCTATCAATATGGGCCAACATTTCTAAAGAATGCTATCAGCACCTTGTTGAATCAATACCACGTAGAATTAAGGCAGTTCTGAAGGCAAAAGGGGGTCCAACACCGTATTAGTATGGTGTTCCTAATAATTCTTTAGGTGAGTGTATATACACAGTGTATATATTAGAGATGAGCTAATCGAATCACACGAACTGGAATTCGATCCGAATTTCAAGATAAATTCGATTCGCCTCGTGCTTCATATTAGCGAATCGATTTAACCTGAAATAGTGTAAAAAACAAAAAAATCATACTTGCCTCTATTTGCTTGCGACGGGCCATCAGCCGACACCTCGATTGAAGATCTCTGCTGAAATTCCATGTGCAGTGACGTATGACATTACCACGCCAGCCTGTCACGAGCAAATGAAGGCGGTAAGTTTCATTTAATTTTTTTAATGTTAATTTTCCACTGGTTTTAAATGCGGCATCTGAGGGGTACAATGACTGGTGGCAGCGCTATCACAGCTCCCTGTCATTGCACCCGCTACTTACAAAAAAAAAATGCGCTACGTGACGAAGTAATTAGTCACAAACCAAATATTTTTTTTTACAATTAGGCGAATCAGCCGAATCAAACTTTTCAAAAATTCGCTCATCTCTAAAGATACAATATTTTCAACATACAATGGGCTTTTCTGACCCATTGTAAGCTGAAACCAGACCAAGGCTACTTTCACACTGGCGTTTTGGGTTTCCCTTTGTGAGATCCGTTCAGGGCTCTCACAAGCGGTCCAAAACGGATCAATTTTGCCCTAATGCATTCTAAATGGCTAAGGATCCGTTCAGAGTGCATCAGTTTGCCTCCGTTCAGTCTCCATTCCACTTTGGAGGCAGATACCAAAACGCTGCTTGCAGTGCTTTGGTGTCCATCTGACGAAACTGAGCCAAATGGATCCGTTCTGGCACACAATGTAAGTCAATGGGGACGGATCAGTTTTCTATGACACAATCTGGCACAATAGAAAACGGATCCGTCCTCCATTGACTTTCAATGATGTTCAAGACGGATTCGTCTTGGCTATGTTAAAGATAATACAAACAGATCCGTCCTGAACGGATGCAGACATTTGTATTATCTGAACGGATCCATCTGTGCAGATCCATGACGGATCCACACCAAACACGATTGTGAAAGTAGTCTAAACATACAATGTCTCAGACTCCGGGGTCATTCACACGGCCGTGGTTTGGTTCCGCATCTAAGCTGCATTTTTTGCGGCTCTGGTGCGAACCCCTTCACTTTAAAGATGCGGACAGCATTCCGTGTGCTGTCCACATCCATTGCTCCATTCCGTGGCCCCACAAAAATTACGAATCATGTTTTATTCTTGTCCGTACACAAGAATAGGCATTTCTATAAAGGGACGTCCGTTCCGCAAATTGCGGAAGGCACACGGACGGCATCCGTGTTTTGCGGATCCGCAATTTGCGGACCACAAAATTCTGCACGTTTGTGTGAACAAGCCCTCAGATACAACCAATCAAGGTTACTTCTCTGGTAAAATAGCTGTATTAGTTGCCAGTTAGCAGCTATTCCTGGATGTTATATGAAAGGACTTGTTTTATCTCTTAGTTATCTGCTTATTTTTCTTAAATCTTCATTTTCTCTCATCTTGGATGACATTTTGGGGCTTTGAACCAATTACTCAAGTTACAATGGTTTCACCATACAATGGCCATCCTGGAACCAATTTAATATTGTATCTTGAGGGACCACTAGTGGTAATGTGTATGATAAATTGGTGGAAGGCTTGTATATCTCACCCAGATTCCTCAACTGGGAAAGATAGATGAAATCCAGAAACCTGCACTTGTTTCAGCAGATATAGTTTGCTGGAGCTGTTTTGTTAATACTTCATGGGCTGGATTTTATTTGGACTGAGAGGTATAATTGGCTGGCAGTGGGAACTCCCAGTCTACACCTTTCCACTACAGGTATTCCCACTAACCTGAGCGATCCCGGATGTAGGGTGCTAGGGCCATTAGTGGGGAATAAAAAGAAATCAAAGTCTGGGGGAATTGTAGCGGTCAGAGGAGAAAAAGACCACAGGGCAGGGTTCAAATACAGTACAGCAGACAAGGAGGCTGGAGCAGATACCGGCTTTATTAAAAGACAAAATATAACGGCCGGAAAATCGGATTAACAGTATTGCGCCGATGCCCCAGAGGCGCAATCGACAAATGACAGAAACAGTGTAAACAGGTTTACATAAATTCACAGGAAGGATAACTAAACTTTGCATCCAAACAATGTGCTCTAAACAGCAAACACATAAAAAATGCAAGCTACTCTCCTCTAATATTCTTCTGTCTGCCCCTGCTACCCAGGGCACGTTTCTAAAAACGTCCTACCACCGTTTAGCACCGGGGCACAGTTCTGCAGATAGCTGCTTGTCTTGGTCTGGTACGTGAAGGCAGGAACAGTCTGGCTCCTGATCCAGTCGTTTGTTTGTCTCAGCGCGGTCTTTTCTGCTCTCTGTCTAGATTGCAGGTACAGGCATCCACATAGTTCAGCTCTGACGCAAGTAACCGATCCTGTCACTGGTCTCTGAATTGTACGCTTTTACTCCTCTGGAACACACTTTGCAGTCTCTGTTGATCTGACGCACAGCAGCCAGGGGAAAAAAAAATCAGCCAAACTCCAGCTCTCTAAGACCAGGAACTTTAACTCCTCCTACATCCTTTGGAATCAACAACTTAATTTTCACTCTTACTCAGCACACAGTGGCCTCTTGTGGCTGGAGGAAGGCATTACAGTCTGTGTGAAATATTGTCACTGGAAATGCAACTTGATAATTCTAGGGGCTGACCCTTACAGAATGACGCCTGGAAAGCTGACCTGTGTGGTTAGAGCATGGTGACTGACTGTGAGGCAAAGTGAAGCCTGATCTTCCCTGGTGTGAACGGGACTCTATAGGTGAGACAGGAACTGCCTGTGTATTAGGTAGAGCCCAGACGGGCAGGTATTTATTTTGTTTTATGTTCTGTTATGCTGGTGCTATAACCTTACTGCACCAAGTGACGTTATAACCTTACCGCACCAAGTGACGCTATAACTTCACCGCACCAAGTGACGCTATAACTATGCTACTCTGTTATGCCGAGGTGACCAAATAAAGCACCGTTTGGACATTGAAACTGCTGTCTCCATGAAAATCTGTAATTGCCAGCGAGTACAGTAATGCTACTATATGTGTGTATATATATATATCTATACACACTGTAATAGCGACCCGTGCTTGTGTTTCTGGACTCCGCTATCTGTTTGATCCCTGCCTGCTTGCCTTGACTCTCCTGTTGCCGAGACGGACTGCCTGACCTGTACCTGTGATGCCTACCCTGACTTATTGCTTGTTTGACTTCGCCTCTGCCTCATCCTTAGGTCCTGCACTGTTGCTCCTGGTTACGACTTGGCCTGCTGACTTCGTCTGTACCTCTGTTACCTTGCTCTGCTAGCTCCAGGTCGGCCTGGACCAGCTGCCTTGTGTTCCAATCCTCCTCAAGAGATAGCGACCTGGTGTTCTCCTCGGGATAGTCTTTCCCCACCATTAGGGGTACTGTGAAGATTGAGGGGTTCACTTAGGCAAAGCCCATAGAGGAGGTAGGACACGTGGCACAGTGGGTTCAAACCCGCTGGTTCGTGACACACACACACACACAGGGGAGGATTGGGCTAAAAATAATTAATACTCTTAATACTCACCAATTCGCTGTTGTTTCCTTTCCAACGCTGCTCCACTTCCTGGTCCTGGGTTTCACACACAGAAAATGTATTAGGATGCTGCTCATTCATTGACTACAGTGAGGATTCACCAGTCAGTGCAAGTCATGTCCTGTGTGTTAAGCCTGTGACCAGGAAGTGGAGAAGAGCGGGGACCAGAGCAGTGTTTGAACAGCAGTGGAGGATCAGCGAGCAACAATATAGGGCTACTTTCACACTATCAGCAGGACGGATCCGACAGGCTGTTCACCCTGTCGGATCCGTCCTGCCGCCATTTCGCCGTGCCGCCAGACCGCCGCTCCGTCCCCATCGACTATAATGGGGACGGAGCGGAGCTCCGGCGCAGCATGGCAGTTCGCGCTGAGAGGCCGCCGGACTAAAAAGTTGGACATGCAGTACTTTTAGTCCGACGGCCTTTCGCCGTGCACTGCCGTGCTGCGCCGGAGCTCCGCCCCCGTCCTCATTATAGTCAATGGGTGAACAGCCTGTCGGATACGTCCTGCCGCTAGTGTGAAAGTAGCCTAACAATGATTCCCCTGAAAACCCTTTTTAGTGAATTATGGCTACTTTACATGACATGACACCTCATGGTTTTTATGCAATGTATTTGCTATCAAGGCCTGATAGCTTGTGAAGACATCTTTACTCATTTGTTTCAAAAGGAGAAAGAGGAGAAAAGAACATAGTTCAAAGAAGCAAAAAGAAGATAATAAGCCATATAGATCACCTATGTCCACATTGTCCAAATACCACTGTACAATGCCTACAGTATGTAAACGTGTCATAGAGTGCCCAGATAACAAAGCACCTAGACATTGTTGTGAATTGCTGCAAAATTTGGCACAATCTTGATAGTTTGTTGTCTTTTCTCACTGCAGGAGACAGTCTCAATACAAACTCTGAGTCTGTCTTCATTCCGTCTCCTCTATGTGCCTCTCTCTCCTTATTCTAGCGATCAGGCCCTAATCATCAAAACCTTTGAAAAAGCTGCTATGACACATAAAAACTTTTTTTCTAAGTGCGGGTAAAGGCGTTAAGTAATGGCTTATGCTCGGCATGGTTGATCGGCTATAACTCTGCAGCAAGCTCATGAGGAATTGGTGTAGACCATAGGAGTGGTAGTGACCCTGATGAGATGTTGAATCACGGTGTACTCCCTTAGGCCATTGATCCCTGGCTATTGGTGCAGTGAGAAAGTAGTTTGAAGAATTAGGCCAGGAGTAAACTTATAAAAGTCTCTTTTTACTGAGTTCAAAATATAACTTGTGGCACATTCAGCAGCAATAAATCCAAAATATGGTGGCTGGTTGGATTGCAATAGGTTGGCACTAGCACACACTTGTGGATATACGTGTCCACTGTAGTATGATGTTAGTGTTAGTCTGGCCTAGCGTAGGTGGGTAGGTGGTAGTGTCTGAACTATTGTCCCTCACCTTCCAGCAGTGTCTGTAAAGCTGTATTTCGCTGTCTTGTTACACTGATGCTTTCTTGAAGCTGTGCTCTGGAATTTTGCAGATCTCTCTGGAGTGTTGTTCTCGCAAGGAAGTAAGATACATTTCCTGGGAGTAGAAGCTCTGACATGTGCCATCCTTACTTCCCCACTATCATAACAGGAACCCTCTTCTCCTCGTCTCTTTCACTAGACTGGACATCTCCCCCTCCTGGCAGGAAGTAGAACCAGCCCACTCCTACCAAGTGGGGAGTGACAGGGTAGTTAGCGCTGCTCCCATTGATTGTCTGCTTCATTCTCTGGAGTTATAGCCAAACCGCTGATGGGCAGGGTGCAGAGTGTCGAACCCCTGTTGATCAGCTAGTCGTAGCCTATCCTCGGGATAAGCCATCACTTATTAAAAGGTCCACAATTATCATCTTAATGATCACTGTTAAATCTGTTAATGATTTAACAGTGATCATTTTTCTAAATATATTTAATTAACAAATCCCCTATACTTAACTGACTGTTGTCTTCCGTCTCCCCTGGTTACGGCCACCGCTCTTCTCAGGAATCGCAGTGGCCGTGCGCAGACATCTTCTTTTCTTCTCCCGGCCGCGCGCTGTACTGAACGCGCACGCCGAGTCCGCGCATGCGCCCTGGTGACTTCTTCCTGGCAAGTATACTATACTGGCCAGGAAGAAGTCACCAGGGCGCATGCGCGGACTCGGCGTGCGTGTTCAGTACAGCGCACGGCCTGGCCGGGAGAAAACATCAATGAAGATGGAGCCCGCCCCCTGCCGAAACCAGGAAGTGGACGGTGCGCCAGGAGCAGGTAAGTATAAACCTGCGTCTTGAGAAAACCCCTTTAAGTTATGTGATTTTAGGTTGAAATGCACTTGGGCATAAACAAAGCTTGGGGGTTAGCGATCATGTATTAGATTTGCATTTGTTTTTATTGTAGTTGTAATTTTCTTTGCTATGTAATTCACTTACTATGTCCATGATTCTTTCTGTACGTACAGAGAGGGCTGGCACATGCCCTGAAAACCCCAATAAAACCACTGAGCGACGTGTTGATTTTTGCACCTCTGACAGCGAGTGCGCTCCTGGAAGTAAATGTTGCTTGAAGGACGGTGGAAAGACCTGTCTGCCCTCTGTTGGAGGTAGGTTATACTTATATATTTTTTTTCATTTTATATACCCTTCCTTTTCATTCCGTTATCATTGCTCACCCAGCAGTGGCTATTATATCTAGAATAATGATAAATGATCAGTATATTAGACACCATTATTAAAGGGCTTCTGTCACCCCACTAAAGTAATTTTTTTTTGGGGGGGCTAGTTAAATTCCTTATACTGCGATATATGAAAATATAATGCTCTTACTTACTTTCCTTCAGAAGTTTCTTCTAAAAACATACTTTTATAATATGTAAATTAGGTCTCTACCAGCAAGTAGGGCGTCTACTTGCTGGTAGCCGCCGCAAAAAAACGCCTCCTCGTCCTGTTGATTGACAGGGCCAGCCGCGATCTCCTCCGGCCGGCCCTGTCAGCATTTCAAAAATCGCGCGCCTGTGTTCATTCAGCGCATGCGCTCTGACATGAGGAGGCTCGCCTCCTCAGAACTCCCTCAGTGCGCCTGCGCCGATGACATCACCGAAAGAGAAGACGTCATCGGCACAGGCGCACTGAGGGAGTGCTGAGGGGGCGAGCCTCCTCATCTCAGAGCGCCTGCACCGAATGAACACAGGCGCGCGATTTTTTGAAATGCTGACAGGGCCGGCTGGAGGAGGAGATCGCGGCTGGCCCTGTCAATCAACAGGACGAGGGGCGTTTTTTTGCGGCGGCTACCAGCAAGTAGACGCCCTACTTGCTGGTAGAGACCTAATTTACATATTATAAAAGTTAGTTTTTAGAAAAAACTGCTGAATGAAAGTAAGAGCATTATATTTTCATATATCGCAGTATAAGGAATTGAACTAGCCCCCCCAAAAAAAAATTACTTTAGTGGGGTGACAGAAGCCCTTTAACCACTTCAACCCCCCTAGTTGAAACCCCCTTAATGACCAGGCCACTTTTTACACTTCTGCACTACACTACTTTCCGAGTTTATTGCTCGGTCATGCAACTTACCACCCAAATGAATTTTACCTCCTTTTCTTCTCACTAATAGAGCTTTCATTTGGTGGTATTTCATTGCTGCTGACATTTTTACTTTTTTTGTTATTAATCGAAATTTAAAAAAAAGACATCCATATATAAATTTTTTGCTAAATTTATTGTTCTACATGTCTTTGATAAAAAAAAATGTTTGGGTAAAAAAAAAATGGTTTGGGTAAAAGTTATAGCGTTTACAAACTATGGTACAAAAATGTGAATTTCCACTTTTTGAAGCACACATTTTCTAACTGCCATTCAGGGACACTTACTTTCACAAGTGCATTTCGTCAAACTTATACTTGAGACTGGCAAAAACATATCTGCATGTGCATTTTTCTGTATTTCTGCATACATTAACTGGCTACTTAGACACCTCTTAAAAAAATAATGTGCAAAACAAAAAAACTGTCATGTTAGCATTTAATAACTTGGGCCTCTTTCACACTTGCGTTGTCCGGATCCGGCGTGAACTCCACTTGCCGGAATTACACGCCGGATCCGGAAAAACGCAAGTGAACTGAAAGCATTTGAAGACGGATCCGTCTTCAAAATGCTTTCAGTGTTACTATGGCAGCCAGGACGCTATTAAAGTCGGAGCACAGCGGCATGACGTAGCAAGCAGCTACGTAGGCGTGCCGCGCGTCCGTATGGGTCCCGCCCACCCTCTCTAGCCCGCTTCGGTGTCTCGTCTCGGCGCCCTGACTGCTCTCCGGCCTGCTCCTGATACATGCCCCTCCTGTTGATACCTGACTGGGGCGGGAGAATGGTGAGACGCTGAGCGACCGGACGCTTGCCCTGCTACCTCGCCGAGCCTTCTCGTCCCTCGCTATTAGCCGCAGCCTCCGGGTGCTGTCCAGGTGTCACGATTATGAGGAGGACCGGTCTGCAGGCTTTGGGATCGATGCCGGAGCTGTCCTGATTCACCGGACCCCCCTGCTTTTGCCGGCGTTGGATCTTGAGGCGCCTGGAGGAGCTGTCGGACACGGTTTCCTGTCTGCGGTGAGCTGAGCGCCGGGACCGTTGACGCTGGGATAGCCACGGAGGAGCACTGCGGTTCAAGGGGCCATGTGCACACCGATGCATTTGATGTGTGGTACACCGCCTGCTCGTAGCCTTTGAAGACCGGTGAGATCACCTCTATGTTATGTGCGCCTGGTCTCTCCTCTTGTTAATCTCCCTTACTAACCCAGGCTGTATACACCTCTTCATGGGTGTAGGGTCAGCCCCCTGTTGAATGGCACATTATTTGACCCATCTACTAACCACTCACTATAGGGTTAGTTAGGTGTGGGACCCCCTGCATATACTTTTGAAAACAGCGTGCGAGACGTGGGACGCCCTGTAGTAACCCCCCCCCAGGAAATTTGGAACGGTGGGGACGGACGGCACTTTAGTTGATATATGGGACTTGCTAGCTGTGCGGCTGGACGACACGTGGCCCCCCCGCAACTTTCTCTTGCCTTGAAATATATCCCCTGGCGGCAACATCCCCCACACTCTCCCCTGTGACGGCCCAACATTGAATCCGCTGCGCAATGAACAATACCGAATAGGTATCGCGCATTTCTTCATCACAGCGGATCGCACAGTGGTTTTGAGGGGGGTCTATAGTTGAGACCATTCGCTGAAAGGAAGTGGGGGAAGGAGAAAATAAAAAAAAAAAAAAAAAAAGGCAGAGGGGAAAACCAAAACTTATAGGGGCGGCTGCCCTAACTTAGGCCGGATCGGATGGACTATCTCTACATTCTTATTACTGATCATTTATTGAACCTGTCTATAACATCGCTTGTGATAGTGCCCTTGCCTTAAAATTGTTATTCGCCTTTACAGCTTGTTACCGACTAAGGCTTTGATACTTTGTTGATTCCCTTTCTCCTCTGTTAGGTGAACAAATGAGGTTTTACTATGCACGTTTATGCCTAGGCGATTACACTTTTTCTCATATAATTGTAAGGTCAAGTCAGTAATTTGAATTTGCCTTATTAGTGCTGTTGTGCTGCAGCGTCGGATGCTGTGGCGGCGCTGACACCTTCACCATCGGGTGGCGCTGCGACAGCACCCGAGGCAGGAGCCTTTTTTGTTGCATCTCTATTGTGTATGTATATGTTTACACACTTATACCTTCACCCATATAGTTATAACGTTAAGTTTATATAAAATCCTCCCCCTGTCAACGTCGCGGTGCTGCAGTACCGGATGCTGTAGTAGCGCCGAGCTACCCCCATTGCTGGGTTGCGCTGCGACAGCATCTGGGTCTGGGACCCTACACATTGTACTCTCTTTTTGATAAATTTTGAAAACATGCCTGCTAAATATAACAGGAGATCCGGGGGCACGGGATCCCCTAGAGCAGGTGGCAGTAGTAGTCCACAGGCGAGAATGGATAAATATTTGAAATCGCCCCCCCCTAGACAGAGGGGGGGAAAGAAAACACCGGAACTGGCTGAAACACAGACGGACTCTCTCATTCAGACTGAGCAACACATGAGATTCGATAACATCGAGAATAAACTAACGGATATATTATCGGTGGTACAGACCACCAATCAATCAGTTTTGGAGGTCTCTATCACCGTACAGACACTGCAGACAGACCTTACTCACATTAGACAAGATATGAATCAAATCAAGTCCAGCGTTGCACTTGTTGAAACCGGGTTAACTAAGGTTCAAACAGAACAGCTACAGATGGAAAAAAAAATAGTAGAATTGGATAAAGAAAATAAACGCATTAACGCAAGACTAACAGATATGGAGGACAGGGCACGACGTAACAATTTGAGAATAGTCGGCCTCCCTGAGGGGGTGGAGGGGGACACCCCTGCGGCGTTTATTCAAAAATGGTTAATTGAAACGCTTGGCTCTGGGGGCGATACTCCCGCACTATGTGTGGAGAGAGCTCACAGAATCCCTGCAAAAAAGATGCCGCCAGGTAGTCCCCCTCGTGCCATCTTAATTAGGATACTTTCCTCTTGTGATAGAGATTGGGTGCTCCGACGGAAGAGAGATCTAGCTGATACTACACTTGACGGACACTCGATACAGATATACCCCGACTTCTCTAGGGACACTCAAAGCAAGCGTAGGGAATATTATGATATTAAGAAAAGATTACGTATGGGGAATATCAAATATTTAATGTTATACCCTGCTAAGTTAAGAGTGGTGCACAAAGATATCGTAATGTTTTTTCACTCCCCCCGAGAAACTCTTGAATGGCTTGACTCTGTCAGGGTATAGACGCCGAACCTTGGCTGATGTGGCTGTAATGCCCCTCAGTCCAAGGGTAGGGCAACAGTGGTGGGCTGCCCATGGACGGATGGGCGAAATGTAAGAGGTTGACAACGATGCTGCGCATCTGTGAACCAGTAAGGGGGCTGGAGGGGGGTGGGTACCAATGGGAGTGGGTGGATAATGGGTGGCGGGGGACCCCGGCTTGGATGCGGCTGCCCTCGGGGGGTGACGGACGCCTCCTCCATAATTCATGATGGCTAGCAACAGAGTCATGATATGGAATGTGCGTGGACTGGCTGATAGAATGAAAAGGGTGGTGGTCTTTGACTTAATTACTCGACACCTCCCCGCAATAGTTGCTTTATTAGAAACGCATGCCACACCGAATATCCCTGAGTATTTGATAAAGAGATGGGCTGGACATCAATTTCACTCGGGCCTCTCGGCATATTCCCGAGGGATCAGTGTCTATATACACCATAGCATCGACTTCATCCTGCTAGACCAGTCGATCGATAGAGATGGGAGATATATTTTCCTCTTCGCCCAATGGAATGGAAGCAGGTGTGTCCTTGCCTTTTTGTATATTCCCCCACCATTCAATATGGTAGTCTTAAAACAGCTTGCACTCTTTATACATAATAGAGAGCGCTCTCCGATATTAATATGTGGCGATTTTAACTGCGTGCTTGACCCGGCGTTGGATAGATTTTCAACTGCCCGGAAAAGTGCGCAGGATAAATACGTCTTACTTCGCGGGTATTGTGAGGAGATGGGATTATCCGATGTCTGGCGATGGCTTTATGGCAACAAACAGGTGTTCTCCTGCTTTAGCAAAGCATATAGTGCTATGTCCCGGATCGATATGGCTTTGGCCAATGATCAGATGCTTGAATCTATCTCAAAAATGACATACGAGATCCATGGTATATCTGATCATTCACCAATTTTATTGGTGATGAAGACTGGACAAAAAATCGGGACCAGTAGACCGTTCAGATTGAACGAACATTGGCTAACTATATTAAATGATTCCGTAGGGATAGATAAAGATCTCTCACTATTTTGGCAAGAGAATATCGGTACAGCCCACATTCATTTTGTTTGGGATGCCTTGAAGGCATTTTTGCGTGGGTTGTACTTTTCCAGAATAAAAACGAAAAAAAAAGATTTTTTTGCCGAACAAAAAAAGCTGGAGGCAAACATTGCATATTTGGAGGGCTGTATCCGAGTACAAAACGATATAAATACGCGTATCAAGTTAAAATCTGCCAAGGATCATTATATTACCTTTATGAAGGAAAAAGCACAGAATCAATTACTTTTCATGGGCTACAAAGAATTTTGCGAGGCGGGCACCCCGAGTAAGCTATTGGTTTCCATTATTGCGAATCAAAAACCCCCCCAAAGAATTAGACAGATATTGACGGGGGATGGACGTAGACTTGCAAGAGGAACGGAGATGGTAGCAGAGTTTTTCGATCACTTTGATAAGTTATATCGTTCTGAGGTGGTAGATACAGCGACCGAAATAGATGCCTTTTTGGAACAAGTCAGGACTCCGGCGCTGTCGACCTCCGATTCCGCCTCCCTGTGTGCCCCTATTTCACTGGAGGAATTACAAACGGCCCTTCAGGGGTCTCGGGGCTCCTCTGCGCCGGGTCCTGATGGACTTCCATTCGGCATCTACAAGCACCACGCGGAAATACTCTTGCCCGGATTGTTGCTTGTTTTGAATGAATCTAGTAAATGTGGAAAGCTACCTCCATCCTTGTCTGAAGCAACTGTTACACTGATCCTTAAAAAGGGGAAATTGGGAAAAAAAGCTGAGGACTATCGTCCAATATCACTCCTTAATGCAGATTATAAAATAATTGCAAAAGTCCTCTCCAATCGCTTAAAAAAAGTAATAGCGCGCCTGATACATGTGGACCAGACAGGGTTTATCCCTGGGCGACAGATACAGACCAATATACGGCGGACCTTTCTTAATATTCAGATCGGTGGAGGGGAGGACCGCTCGATACTATCTCTGGATGCCGCTAAAGCATTCGATCGTGTCGAGTGGCCCTTCCTCTGGCGTGTTATGTATAGGATGAATTTGGGCCGGGAATTCATTGGATGGGTTAAATTGCTATATAGTGAAACAACCGCTAGAATTAAGGTCAATGAAGAGTTCACCCCGGCTGTTTCTCTAAAGCGGGGAACACGGCAGGGCTGCCCCCTCTCCCCTCTTCTTTTCGCAATTTTTATGGAACCTCTTGCCTGTAGGATACGGAATGAACCCGATATATCCGGTTTTGGAGGGAGAGGGACGGATGACAAGATCTGCTTATATGCAGATGACGTCCTACTCTACCTGAATGATGGTTGGAGAGACGTCCCCAAAGTGATGCGGATAACAGAGGAATTCGGCAGAATAGCTGGGTATGAAATAAACTGGTCTAAGTCTGTACTCTTCCCCCTGAACCGGATGCCCCCCCTTAACGACCTCAAGATCAGAATTATTTCCACAACTGATCACCTAGATTATCTTGGGATAAAAATTAGTAACAACATTAGGGAATATAATCAGTTGAATATATCCCCCTTAGTGGGGAGAATAAAAGAGAAAATAAAAGTATGGCAGAGACTCCCACTTTCCCAGATTAATAGGATTGCGCTGATTAAAATGGTTTTGCTACCCTGGATATTATACACGGTCAGCTCCTGCCCCATCTGGATTGAAGATAGCGTCTTTAATTTGATTGACCGTTTGATAAATGATCTGATATGGGGCAGGAAAAGGGTTCGCATTAAACTACAATACTTACGAATAGCCGCATGCAATGGGGGTCTAGGCCTGCCCCATTTCCAAATCTATTACCTTTGCGCACAATTACAATGGTGCGTCAATGTTGGAGACGGCGTACTCATATCACATATTTTATGTCAACGCCCACTAGTCTCTAATAACATTTTTAGTACGTTGGAATCTGGATTGTTTCAACGCACAGATTACTGCTGCCCCATCGGAGTCGCGCTACAGAAAGTATGGAACAAAATTAAGACATTGACCCATGCTCCCCAAATTTTGGATTTCTCACCCTTATGGGATAACCCTGCCCTAACTGAATTCTCGACACTTAACGAAAATGAATTTTGGATTCGAAAAGGCATTTTATTATTCTCTCACATATACACAAAAGGGAATAGTAAACCAATATGGGAATTGATAAAACAAGCACCAATAACTGCACTAGAGCACTATAGATATCGTCAACTACAACACGCACTATCATATACTCTCAAAAAAATACCCTTGATAAAAGCTACTCCGGGGTTCTTATTATTTTGTTATAATATAGTAGGGAATAAAGTTAAGACTTCACTAATATATAGGAGATTTATTGAGGAAATAAGCACTATCACTAAATTTAAAAGTGTGGATAAATGGAAGACAGATATTGGGGAATGTAATCCCTCACAATGGCAGGAAATATATCAAAATATAAAGAAGGCTTCGCTTTCACGGCAACACCGACTGATACAATTTAAAATTATACATCGCTTATACGTTACGCCGAGCCTGCTGACTAAAATGTACATTAACAAGGGTCAAGAATTTAGTTGTCTTAAATGCTCCCGTGTAGCGGCAGGACTTGTACATATGCTGTGGGACTGCCCTGCTATCAAGATTTTCTGGGGTTGTATATTTCAGTCATTGTTGACAAATGGCAGGAACAGTCCCCCTATGACTATTCAAGTAGCAGTTCTTGGATTGCTTCCTCCCGAATATAAAAACAAAACCACTAAAAATGAACAGCTATACTGGTTAAGGGGGTTCCTTCTGGCCAAAGTGATAATCTTGAGACAGTGGAAGAAAGATAGACCTCCAACAATCAATGACTGGCAAAGTTTAAAGACGCGAATAACATACTTTGAGGGCATGAAACGACGTGGACTAAACGACGACACCGGAACGGGATCACTGAGAGAGAAACAGCCTGTCGTAACACCCCAGAGCAGAATTGATGACTATTAACTGGGGAGACCTCCACTGATATACCCCAATAAACCATGATACACTCCGGGATAAACTCTATCAACACAGCCCATGCCAAAATATGTGTGAAATTGTAATGGTTCTAATGAAAATTCTCAGAAGGGGGGCAAGAATACTCTGCCGTCCCTCGAGGCGGCCGCACCAAGCCGGGCGGAAATGGGTGGGGGTGGGAGGGTGGGATGGGGGGGGGGATGGGTTCTATAGCTCTCCTTTTCTCCCTTTTGTGGTTTCTGTTCTCTTTGGGTTGTGGACCCCATGCCTAAATATTGGTATCAGAGTTGACTGCCCTGGTTACAGGTCGCTTCTGTCTTATGTAACTGATATATGGCATGGAGATGATATACCGTCTAATGTGTGTTACTACAATATATGTGATTAGAAACTGGCTTTTATACTGTTTGTAAAATAAAAATAAATAAAAAAAAAAAAAAAAAAAAAGTCCTGGTTGCCATAGTAGTAGTGGGAGGTGGGGGAGCGGTATACTTACAGTCCGTGCGGCTCCCGGGGCGCTCCAGAATGACGTCAGAGCGCCCCATGCGCATGGATGACGTGCCATGCAATCATATGATCCATGCGCGTGGGGCGCCCTGACGTCACTCTGGAGCGCCCGGGGAGCCGCACGGACGGTAAGTATACTGCTTCCTCGCTCCCCACTACACTTTACCATGGCTGCCAGGACTTTAGCGTCCCGGCAGCCATGGTAACCATTCAGAAAAAGCTAAACGTCGGATCCGGCAATGTGCCGAAACGACGTTTAGCTTAAGGCCGGATCCGGATCAATGCCTTTCAATGGGCATTCATTCCGGATCCGGCCTTGCGGCAAGTCTTCAGGATTTTTGGCCGGAGCAAAAAGCGCAGCATGCTGCGGTATTTTCTCCAGCCAAAAAACTTTCCGGTCCGGAACTGAAGACATCCTGATGCATCCTGAACGGATCTCTCTCCATTCAGAATGCATTAGGATAAAACTGATCAGGATTCTTCCGGCATAGAGCCCCGACGACGGAACTCTATGCCGGAAGAAAAGAACGCAGGTGTGAAAGAGCCCTAACTAAAACCCAATCACAGCAGGTCTCAACTAGCACATGCAAGTAAATGTACAAAAACCAAGTAACATAAAAAACCAGATTCAAAGCATAGATGGCAAGGCGGATTACTGTATACTGAACATAAAATGTATGGAGGTTACACCATGCCAGACAATATAACCTCTGTGCCATGCTGTACAATAAACAGTATAATCCCTAAACAGTGTAGAGGTATACTGTACATTGTGGGGCACAGTATAGAGGTATACTGTACATTGTGGGGCACAGTGTAGCGGTATACTGTATATTGTGTGGCACAGTGTAGGCTATATGTGTATAACATAAACATACTCCACATAAAAACTTACAATTACTTGGCTTGGCCCTTGGGGATCTCGGACGCCACTTCAACACTTTGGCCTCTTTCACACGGGCGTCAGTTTTTTTGCCTGGATAAGAGGCGAGTGCGTTGCGGGAAAATGCACGAATTTTCCGCGCGAGTGCAAAACATTGTCATGCGTTGCACTCGCGTGAGAAAAATCGCGCATGTTTGGTACCCAAACCTGAACTTCTTCACAGAAGTTTGGGCTTGGGATTCATGTTCTGAAGATTGTATTATTTTCCCTTATAACATGATTATAAGGGAAAATAATAGCATTCTGAATACAGAATGCATAGTAAAACAGCGCCAGAGGGGTTAAAAAAAATAAATAAAATTTTTTAACTCACCTTAGTCCACTTGATCGCGAAGCCCGGCATCTCCTTGTGTCTCCTCTGCTGATGAACAGGACCTGGGGTGAGCTGCTGCATTAAATGTGATGACCGGAGTGACGTCATCAAAGGTCCTTAACCGGTATTTAATGCAGCAGCTCACCCCAGGTCCTGTTCATCAGCAGAGGAGACACCAGGAGATGCCAGGCTTCGCGATCAAGTGGACTAAGGTGAGTTAAATTATTATTATTTTTTTAACCCCTCTAGTGCTGTTTTACTATGCATTCTGTATTCAGAATGCTATTATTTTCCCTTATAACCACGTTATAAGGGAAAATAATAATGATCGGGTCTCCATCCCGATCGTCTCCTAGCAACCGTGCGTGAAAATCGCACCACATCCGTACTTGCTTGCGGATGTTATGCGATTTTCACGCTTCCCATTCACTTCTATGGGGCCTGCGTCGCGTGAAAATCGGACAATATAGAGCATGCTGTGATTTTAACTCAACGCACAAGTGATGTGTGAAAATCACCGCTCATGTGCACAGCCCCATAGAAATGAATGGGTCAGGATTCAGTGCAGGTGCAATACGTTCACCGCACTCATCGCACCCGCTTGGAAAACTCGCCCGTGTGAAAGGGGCCTTTGGCCGGGGGCTCGGTGGAGCTGATCTGCTTTATGCTAATGAGAAAGATTTCATAATAAGGATTTGAAGAAAGGGCACAGGGATAGCAGAGCAGGGAGAGGCTGGTGCTGCTACTAGGGGGTCATACCATGGGGGAGTAATAAAGCCCACCATAATCCCCCCAGTAGAAATAATTCTCCTTATAATGTGCAAAACATACCCCCTTATAATGCCCCCAGTTGAGCTAATGTTCCCATAATGTGGCAATATAAAATACCCCTTCTCAGTGCCCCCGTAGATGACCCCATAGTGCTCCTTTCCCCCCCTTCCCCATAGTACCCACTATAATGTGTCCCAGTATAAAATGCCCCTATACAGAGCCCCCCATATAAAATACCCCTTCTTTTTAGCCTCAGTAGATACCCCTTTAGTGCCACCTAATAATGTGCCAGTAATAAGTGCCCCAATAGATGCCCCCAATCATGTGCCAGTAAAAAGAGCCCCCATAGATGGCCCCCAATCATGTGCCAGTAATAAGAGCCCCCCCTATCATGTGCCAGTAGCCCCCCTTATGTGCCAGTATTGTAATTTGTACATATATATATATATATATATATATCTATATATATATATAATCTTGCCCCCTCCAGGATAGAATGCAGGTCTCTTCCGGACTGTGTCCCTCGCATGCCAATCAGAGGAACAGAGAGGGGACACACCTCTCCCTCCCCTGCTGGCTGCCACAGCACAGACATTTGTATCGCCGTCCTGAGGACAACGATACAGATGACTATAGAGATGAGCGAGCACTTCCACAATGGAAGCACAGCGCTCATCTCCTGCTGTGCCCTGCCGGCGCCCCCCTTCTGATAAAAATGCAGAACTTTCCTTAAATGCTCCATTTCACCAACTGAGTGTCATGAGACCAAAACGTCGCAGTAGCTCATAAATAGAGATGAGAGAATTTTTCAAAAATTCGATTTGGCTGGTTCGCTGATTTTTTTCTCAAAAAAATTTGATTCGATCCGAATTTATTCACAACGAATCGGGTTAAAAAAATGGCTATTTCCTGGCTACAGAGAGCCTTTATAGTGGTGTAGAACACCGTGCCTTGCAGTAACACGCATCGGGAGTCTGCTGTGGTAGAGAAATTATACAGAGTCAGTATGACATGCAGATGACAGGCATCGCTCTTAGAATCACTGCACACTTCACTTATTTGTGCAGTCACGGGGCCAAAACTGACCAAATAACTCAAGTATGAACTCAGCCTTACAGGTCAATGTTAGCGCCAAGAAGAAGCGCACTCCTTTTACACCTTCGTCAGCTGATTCCACATAGATATCTACAGAACCTGTTCTATTAAATGCTTATACAAGTAGAGCCCCCTGACAGTGGAGACAGTGTCAGCAGTAAGTTTGTGTTGACGTCAGTGATTATTTTGCCCTTCCTCTGATCCGTCAGAACACTAACCCACCTTCACTTGGTCAGCATTTGGTCAGTAATCCATCAGTATTGCTAATGCCAAAAAAACGTGAATGGAATACTTGCATGTCTTCTGTGTTTTGTACCCACTCCTGCTTTTGGCTACCAAATCACAAGCCAATTCTGATGGGACCATAGAGGCCTTACAGCTGCTACACAGACATAATCCGTTGTGCATCTCATTTTTACTTCCTTCTGACAGATCAGAAGAAGGGTCAAATAAATGATGTCAGCCAGGCCGAAAAAAGTGGCAAGGTAGTGTGGAGGTGGCAGCAGCATGAGGAGGCCACAGAGTTGCAAGGTAGTACTTTAGTACTACAGTCCAATAGCATATCTTCCATGCACTTTATCAATTAGCTATAATAGCCTGCCTTCATTCAATGCGCTGCCTGTGCTGTTCATAGTGTGCCATGTGCTGATGAAGGACAGGAAAAGTCTAAGGCATATTGGTACACCATGGACATTTTCCAGGGTGCAGGTGCCCACAGAGAGGGCTCGGGAGTGCCTCTTCTGGCACCCGTACCATAGGTTTGCCACCACTGTCCTAAAGCATCCCTAATCCTCGCCCTGACTCCTATCCATATGAGTGGACCCAGATGGTAGGAGGGCTCATACACCGGAATCTCGGGACATACTAACTCTAAAGATCCCTGGAATAGTGACAGGACGGAGATGACCTGTTCTTCCAAGACACAAATGAAAATACAAAAATACTGATCCCCTAGGGGACAGAGGGGGTAAAACTTAACATTTAATAATGATAATGTTAAAATGACTACACTGTGTCACGGTAAGAACCAACAAGGTCTCCCAGGCCACTTTATGGTGACGCTGCATGTGTTGAAGCAGGGCCGTGGTGCCAACATTGCCACGTGCCACATGGTGCCACGCTTTACCTTCTGCCCACAGATTCTACATATGGACATGTTCACCTCCTGTATGAAAATACAAAAATACTGATCCCCTAGCGGACAGAGGGGGTAAAACTTAACATTTAATAATGATAATGTTAAAATGACTACGCTGTGCCACGGTAAGAACCAACAAGAACATAAATATACAGCCCATATTGGGCCTAGACGAACATACACTGATTGGTGCCTATATATATGTATAAAAAGGAACGATCTTACCCATCGATGGCTATGCAGGTTAATGATCAGGTATCTTCCAATATGATGAGCTTCAAGGAGACGGATATCCTTTAAATACTGGAGATGAAAAGGATCCCAAGGATGGTGGTACCAATCAGGAACAATGCCAATGGTGAACTTCAGTGTATATAGGAAATGGGAGTGTAAGTCGCTAATGCACCCTTTCCAGGGGGAAGGGACTGAGAATACCCTGCCTATCTATACGAAGTACTTGCCCCGCAAGGAGCGACCCCATCCAGATACCTTTCCCTGTTCCCGGGCAGTATCCCTAGTACACCCTATTGGAGGTAAACTCCTGCCGCCCCACCCCTCCCCAGCAGCCATGGCAGTGGAACGTGAGCGCAGAGGGCCCCCCCGGTCAGACCTGTGAGAGGATGGACGATGGTGTAGATAGGCAGCGGCCAACTGACTACATAGGATGTCTCTGTAGTAGTTCAGTTTGTCCTCCCTCTCAGCAGGTGTAAAAAAAAAAAAGCCCCCCATTTTTGATCGGTAGCAAGGGGTGGAGAGCTAGAATTCATCCCTCTGCCGAATGGTGACAATTCGGCTCTCACTGCGCAAGCAAGTGACTCGGAGGGAGTCCCTGCCTCAATCTGCACTTCATACTGCTAAGGTGTGTCTGGGTCCTCTGCCTCTTCTTCCTCATCTCCATGTATCTCCTCTGGCTGCCTCTGCTCCTCCTCTCCTGTCACTTGCTTGTCAAAACGACCCATTTCGCTACACATTGATTGTTCTCCAATGTCCTCCTACTCCTACTCTTCCTCCTCCAGTTCAGCCCCCACAGGGCTCATGTGGCTGTGAGATCTAGGCACCATGTCTCCAGTCCCCTGACCAGTCAGATTTACCAGCATCTGTTCCAGGACATGAAGCAGTGGAATGACATTGTTTATCCCGTAGTAGGAGGGCAAGGAGCAGGAGCATCAGGACCAGCAGATGATGGGAAGGACAGACAGCTCCCTTCTGCTGAGGTGGTGGAGCCCGGGGGGCGCACCACTGGGTGATGCAGCAGTTGCTAAGGCAGGCTGGACCACCACATCAAAGCCACGGGTCTTCCAGGCCACTTTATGGTGACGCTGCATGTGTTGAAGCAGGGCCATGGTGCCAACATTGCCACGTGCCACATGGTGCCACTCTACCTTCTGCCCACAGATTCTACATATGGCCATGTTCACCTCCTCCGGTGGCTTAACAAAAAACTGCCACTCCGGCGATTAGGTGATTTTACCCCCAACACTCCGAGCTGACTGACTGCTACCGACGCTGCTTCTATGAACCCCTGCACCACTACTTTCCGGGCAGGTAGGCTCCTGTGAAGCGGTCTACCCCGGGAACTTTTGGCTCCCGACCTCCTACTGCTGACTCCCAGCCACGCTAGCTGTAGCATCCCCTACTGAACCCTGTTCTACATAAATGCTGTAGAATGATTCCTCCCTATCCTTTCCCTACGCCTTAAAAAATATTTCCCGGAACTTGTAAATCGATTTTTTTTTTTGTACAATGAAGTTTTTTCTAACACTGTCCATAGCACCTGTTGACGTCTCTCCCTGCACTAAGTTCACTGGTAAATGGCAGAATCCAAGATGGCTGAAGCTATTTATAGGGCTGTGACATCACAGGGCTGGCTGCTGATTGGCTGCATATATGTCATTATGGGTCATCCTGCCTTCCCAGAGTTCCTTGCTCCATGTCCTCACACGTGCAGCAGCCATCGCGAGGAAATTCGGATTTGGTGCGAATCGAAAAAAAACTGAAATTCGAATTGAATTCCACTTCGTCAACTTCGCTCATCTCTGCTCATATACTCCAGCTCTTAACCCAGTGACAATGGCCCACCAGTGCCAGTCTAATGTACCCCCAAAAGTGGCAATGATGCTGCACATTGCTTGACACAATGCCCATCAAGTGCCAGACATATTGTCCCACCATATCAATCTGCATCTCTGCTGTCAGGTAACTACATGCCAACTAATAGGCATCCTGTTTATTACAGATTGGAAACCTGATGGCATCGCTCAATAGTCTGACAGTTCAACCTAATGCTTAGAGGAAGATTGATCTCAGGCCGCCTGTGTGCCAGAACTGAAATTTACACCTGGCGCCGGCCTCTACATAACTTTGTCGTATCCAGTGCTGGTCTAAATGTAAGCTTCCTTGCTGGCTTACATTTAGACCATTTTCTACGCCTGCCGGCCCGTACCCTTCCCCACCAGGCCCACTTTTTGAGACCTGGCATGAACAGGGAAATAAATCGCAGATTGCAGCAGAAAATAATCTTTGCTTTGCAATCGGAGTAACAAATACACCTAATATAGGCATATTTCTGATAGTAAATGATCCCCATAGTGTGTAGATAAGCCAGTTTCAGTGTCGGACTGGGGTGCCTAGGGCCCACCAGTAAAAGGGCCCACACTCAGGCAGGCAGCAAGACCGTGCAAGATGCTAGATTATGGGGCTCCTGCAGTGACTGCAAGAGGACAGGGGAAAGGGGGTCCTAGCTGGCCTAGTTCTGTATCTACAAGTCATGTCAGCCGCCTGATGCATCTATAATAATAAACTGGGAAATTTTGTTCGATAATCTACCCAGTTTTTTATATGGAGGCATATACTGGCTGAGGTACCATATGCTGCCTACCTGTATGTAGTGCAGTCAGAGTACTTTGCCATGTGCCAGTAGTGCAGGGGTGGAGGACTAGGGGATTCACCTTTGGACCAGCCTGAGCTTGGCCAGTTCACCACTTGTACCACTGAAATTGCACATCTGGCATCACAGCAAACATTTTAACAGCATTCAAAGTGAACCATTTAATAACTTTAGCAGTGAACCACCGAGCAACTGCAGTACTTACCTCAGCATACATACCTCTCGAACCATGGAGAGGGTAAGGATGGACCGGTATATGCAGAAAACTATTCTGTGCCATCTTCCAGCCTTAGATCCCCATAACAGAAACCCAACCGTTTCTTATTAATTGCTTCACTATATATCTTTGTCTCTGCTGCTGTGTTCTGATTTTGACATTTTTTTTGTAGAGAAAAAAGGTTCCTGCGGAAAACAGCCATACTGTTTAATTGCGGAACGTCCATATTGTAATGGTGACACTGGATGCTCGGGTGATGAAAAGTGTTGCCAACCAGTATGTACACAAAAATGCATGAAGCCGCTGTAAGGTAAATAGTGATATCAATGAGTCCGCAGTCTTCAAGGATAATGAGTCCTCGAATTCTCTCTGTATAACGATGCCAAACACACATACGGTGTCTAATATATGACGTGATCATGCACGAGAAGGAATCATCTAAAAATATATAGCTTTATTAAAGAGCGTACACAAAAAGGTCAAATCTAGGCTTAAAGCAATGCACACAATTGAAGAAGGACGAAAGGGGACACCTAGTGGCAAAAGGACGTAAGGGCGGCCAGCAATATTCAAATAACACAGTAATGAAAGAGGCAAATAGACCTGGACAAGTATAAAACCATAAGAAGTTTTGTACGTAAATGATGATACTGTGCTCAAACCGGGATTAAACAGCTGGACGCCCCGAAGGGTTTCACATGGAGCTTTGTCTATTTTGATATGATTCCTTCTCTTGCATGGTCGTAGTATGGTGTCTGCCTGTGTACATGCTTAAAGGGTTATCCCATGATTAATGCAAAAAAAAACTAAAAAACTGACATCATACAGTAAATGACCATTTACAAGCTGCAGAAAAGCTGTGGGGGCGTGCAACAACGATGACTGAGCTCTCCCTCATGAATATTTGTGGGCGTGAACAATCTGACCTTCCCCGCCCCGTGCTCTGCACATCCTAACTTTGCATAAAAAAACTGTCACATGATCATTTCCTAGCTCACAGGCAGAAGATCAGGTTCTAAGATCTAAGCTATATGACACCTATATGTATCTAAGCTCTATGGCAGCTATATGTATCTGTCACGGCCATGGCCATGACCGTGACTCCTGAACCGCATGCGGTTGTCAGCGGTTTAGTTTGGTTTTCAATCACAGGTGAGGGCAGTGGTATTTGCCTCACCTGTGGTTGCCGCTGGCAACGTTATGTATGTGGCAGCTTTCTATGCTGTGCATGCGGTTGCACCTAGCACCTTTCTGGTAGGTGTGTGTGTATGTGTGCACTGTGTTTTATGTATTGTGTGCACTTCCCTTTTATGTGTGTTTCCCTTCTCTGGTGCTGGAAGGGTTAACTCCCTTCCCAGTGTGTGTGTGTCACTGGGTGTGTTTGACTGTGGGGTGTGGCTTCTTGGCCTTTAAAGCCTCACTGTTTGCTCAGGTCTGTGGGTTGTTTCAGCCATGCTTGTTGGAGCAGCCTCTTGTGTTTCTATCTGCCAGTGAGAGCCACCCCTGTGGTCATAAAGAGAATGTCACTTTATGTTTTATGTCATGTTGTATGTGATGTCCATGTGATGTACTGTTGGGACCTTTGTTCGTTTGGTTTGTGCAGCTAATGGTTCTGGATTCTGTGTGTGCTCTGGGATCCAGTCAGCAAGGCTGTGGCAGGTTGGTGGAACTGCTTAGTTCACCTGCCATTTCCATTAGTCTGTTTCGGTTCCCCTTTTCCCAGCAGCTTGGCCATTGAGACTCCTGCTCCTCCGTACCTTGGAGGAGTAGGTAGTCTTACCCAGCTCCTAGCTCAGGGATCTGCGGAGGGTAAGTCAGGGCTCCGAGGTTCCTGCGCATGGGTCCTCCTACCTTAAAGGTCGGCCCATGCAGGTAGGAGTTAGGGTCAGGTTAGGGATGCTTAAGGAGGTGACCTGCTCCCTATCCTGTTCTCCTGGCCGAGCAGCCACAACATCATCGGGCATCGCACGGCTGAGGGTTTTCCCTATCCTCAGCCGTGACAGTATCTAAGATCTATGCAGCTATATGTATCTAAGCTATATGTATCTAAGCTATATGACAGCTATGTCTATCTAAGCTATATGACAGCTATGTCTATCTAAGCTATAATACGGCAATATGTATCTAAGCTATATGTACAGTGGGATGCGAAAGTTTGGGCAACCTTGTTAATCGTCATGATTTTCCTGTATAAATCGTTGGTTGTTACGATAAAAAATGTCAGTTAAATATATCATATAGGAGACACACACAGTGATATTTGGGAAGTGAAATGAAGTTTATTGGATTTACAGAAAGTGTACTATAATTGTTTCAACAAAATTAGGCAGGTGCATCAATTTGGGCACTGTTGTCATTTTATTGATTCCAAAAACTTTAGAACTAATTATTGGAACTCAAATTGGCTTGGTAAGCTCAGTGACCCCTGACCTACACACACAGGTGAATCCAATTATGAAAAAGAGTATTTAAGGGGGTCAATTGTAAGTTTCCCTCCTCTTTTCATTTTCTCCGAAGATTAGCAACATGGGGGTCTCAAAACAACTCACAAATGACCTGAAGACAAAGATTGTTCACCATCATGGTTTAGGGGAAGGATACAGAAAGTGGTCTCAGAGATTTCAGCTGTCTGTTTCCACAGTTAGGAACATATTGAGGAAATGGAAGACCACAGGCTCAGTTCAAGTTAAGGCTCGAAGTGGCAGACCAAGAGAAATCTCGGATAGACAGAAGCGACGAATGATGAGAACAGTCAGAGTCAACCCAGAGACCAGCACCAAAGACCTACAACATCATCTTGCTGCAGATGGAGTCACTGTGCATCGTTCAACCATTCGGCGCACTTTACACAAGGAGATGCTGTATGCAAGAGTTTCCTGTAGGTTCCAATAAGAGTCTGGATTCTGGTTGAAGGTATTTTGGACCATTCCTCTTTACAAAACATCTTTAGTTCATTCAGGTTTGATCCGCCCACAGCACAAAAAGTGCCGCTTGAGGTGGGCTAAAGCACATTTGGACAAGCCAGCTTCATTTTGGAATAAGGTGCTGTGGCCTGATGAAACTAAAATTAAGTTATTTGGCCATAACAAGGGGCGTTATGCATGGAGGAAAAAGAACACAGCATTCCAAGAAAAACACCTGCTACCTACAGTAAAATATGGTGGTGGTTCGATCATGCTGTGGGGCTGTGTGGCCAGTGCAGGGACTGGGAATCTTGTCAAAGTTGAGGAACGCATGGATTCCACTCAGTATCAGCAGATTCTGGAGACCAATGTCCAGGAATCAGTGACAAAGCTGAAGCTGCGCCGGGGCTGGATCTTTCAACAAGACAACGACCCTAAACACTGCTCAAAATCCACTAAGGCATTTATGCAGAGGAATAAGTACAACGTTCTGGAATGGCCATCTCAGTCCCCAGACCTGAATATAATTGAAAATCTGTGGTGTGACTTAAAGAGAGCTGTCCATGCTCTGAAGCCATCAAACCTGAATGAACTAAAGATGTTTTGTAAAGAGGAATGGTCCAAAATACCTTCAACCAGAATCCAGACTCTTATTGGAACCTACAGGAAACGTTTAGAGGCTGTAATTTCTGCAAAAGGAGGATCTACTAAATATTGGTTTTATTTATTTTTTGTGGTGCCCAAATTTATGCACCTGCCTAATTTTGTTTAAACGATTTTAGCACACTTTCAGTAAATCCAATAAACTTCATTTCACTTCTCAAATATCACTGTGTGTGTCTCCTATATGATATATTTAACTGACATTTTTTATCGTAACAACCAACGATTTATACAGGAAAATCATGACGATTAACAAGGTTGCCCAAACTTTTGCATCCCACTGTATTTAAGCTATATGACGCCTATTTCTATCTAAGCTATATGACCGCTATATGTATCTAAGCCACATGGCAGCTATATGTATTTAAGCCATATGACTGCTATATGTATCTAAGCTATATCACAGCTATATGTATCTTTGCGGAATGGACTTGCGGACATACGAAATGCACACAGACAAGAATAGGACATAGTCTGCAAAACAGACAAGAATAGGACATGTTCCATTTTTCTGCAGACCCATTAAAGTGAATGATTCCACAAAAAAACGGAATGGAACCAGAAAGAAAATACGGTTGTGTGCATGAACCCCAATCCTGCAAAGCTGTGAATCGTTGAGCGGTACCGCCCACTTGACAATAACAAGAGCAGCGGTATCTAATATATAAAGCTGAGTGTATGTGTGTGTATGTCCGCTAAAGGACACCGTTGCATTTACAATCACAAAATTTGGCACACGGGTACATCAGGTGTCTGGGAAGGTTATAGACCAGGTCTCAGCTCTCTAGGACGTACCGCTCCTGAGATATTCCAAAAAAAATGCATTAGCCAATAGAAGCTTGGTCACATGACCCTTATCAGCCAATAGAAGCTCGCAGGACCTCCAGCCTCCACATACAGTTTTACTCCAGGTTTCCATAACAACCCAGCCATTTATCTTCACTGCTGTAGGAGAGCTTTAAAGGAAATCTGCCACCAGGATAATCACTATTGAAGTAAAGCCATGGCCTAATAGCAGTTAGTACCTTATTTCAAGATGTGCCTTTGTTCCAGCAACAGATGTTTTCATCCTCTGAAAATCTTATTTGGTATGCAAATGAGCCAGTTAGGTGCCCAGAGGGGCGTCACTCTTCCAGTAAGGAAACCAGACACGCCCCCTGCTACAATGTGTCCATCCTCAAAAGACTTAAAACCCCGTCCCCAGGTCCCACTAAGCCATGCCCCATATCTGGTTAGGCCCCCTCACACTCCTGAGCCAACGTGGATTGAAAAAAATGAAGGTAAAAATCTACTTTTGTCAGCTGCAGGGCTGGGAGGGAGGGTGACTTTCTCCCTGCAGCTTACACTCAGACAGCACAGTGATGCTGTCTTAGAGTGAGCTGTTCAAAAGGACACGCCCCCTATCTGGTTAGGCCATGCCCCCTCCCACTCCTCAGCCGACTGAGATTGAAAAAATGAAGTTAAAAATCAACTTCTAGGTCCCGCTAAGCCATGCCCAATTTGGTTAGTCCACGCCCCCTCCACTCCTCAGCTGACGGGGATTGAAAAAATGAAGTTATAAATCAACTTCTGTCAGCTGCAGTGGTGGGAGGGAGGGTGACTTTCTCCCTGCAGCTCGCACTCAGACAGCATAGTGCTGCTGTCTGAGAGTGAGCTGTTCAAAAGGACACCCCCCAATCCAGTAAAGGCCACAGTTAAGGGGACGGGCCACTGTGGAGGTCGCTGTCAAGGGAGTGGTATGCTGTGAAAGTCACTGTTAAAAGGGAAGGCTGCTGTAAAGGTCAATGATAATGAGGTGGGCTGCTGTGGAGGTCAAATTTTAAGGGACAGGGCACTGTGTGGGGGGGGGGGTCAGTGTGAAGGGGTGGGGGGCTCTGGAGGTCACTGTTTTGGGAGCGGGGTGCTGTAGATGTCACTGTTATAGTGGATAGTGTTGATATCTTTAAGGCTCCATTCAGACGTCCGTTATAACACTCCGTTTCCGTTCCGTTTTAAATCGGAACGTTTTTTCGGATCCATTAATTTCAATTTCCTCAGCAAAAATGCGGACACCAATCATAGTGCTGTCCTAATCACTGAATCCGTTCCGTTTTCCTATTTTCGAGTATGCGGATCCTGAAAAAAAATGAAGCTTGTCCTACTTTCTGTCAGTTTTTCTGGTCCGTTGTCCATTCAAGTCAATGAATCCGCATAAAAACTGACGACATGCACAAAACCATCCGAATGTCATCAGTTTTTTAACTGATCAGTTGACAGGAAACAAAAACAAAAAAATTAAGTCCAGCCCTCAGTGCCTGTGGTGAGAGAAGTTCAGGTCATCTTCTGCTCTCCTGCAAAATGGCATATGAAGTGGACCGATTGATCACTATGATCCAGGTACATTATCCAAGTCTTCAGACATGGTGAGATAACTGTAGAAAACTAAGCTAGCAAGGCAGAGATTTCTTACACAGCTCCTACTACACCAAAAGCACAATAAAATGGCACCTGTTCTAGAAGATGTCCTCTGTTTTCACCATTTTTTTTTTGGGGTACTCCTCCTTTTTAATGGTCCTCCTCCTCTTTTTTTCTTTTGAAAAAAAAAAAAAGGAATCACGGAAACACGGAACGGATTCGGAAGCACTTTAGTAAAAAAAACTGAAGGTTGTAATGAAAAATGGATCCGCAAAAAAAAGGAACGTTTATCTGGAAAGGTAAAAATACTGACGTGTGAATGGACCCTCAACGACACACACAACCATTAAACTAAATAGATTAAATATACCCGAGCGAAGTCCTTCTGCTAGTAAATGTATAAATCTCAGGTTTTGCTGAATTTATTCCCCTAAAACTATGTATCAATCTGCTCAGATCCTTCTGCTCTATAACATGCTGTCCGCAGATTGCATGATCATGGTGACAGTTGCCCTTTAAATGTGTGCCAGTCAGCTTGCTATATCATTGATTGTACACTCTTTTTGGGTAATTATCTGCCAATGTGAAATGAATGGGTGAATATGCATTATTTATCATGACATGTACCTACAGTATATGAATGTCCAGCAGTGGGTTTTGACAAGAGCCGTCTGATCATTCTCATTTATTTACTGTCTGGTAAATGTCCAGAGGTATCTGCGGAGCCACAAGAGAAGCGAAACCCGTGTAACACTGACTATGAGGCTACATGCAAATGGAAGCCGCCGGTATGCTTTCCACAATTTGCGGAACGGAACAGGCGGCCCATTGTAGAAATGCCTATTCTTGTCCGTAAAACAGACAAGAATAGGACATGTTATATTTTTTGGGCGGGGCCACGGAACGGAGCAACGGATGCGGACAGTACACGGAGTGCTGTCCGCATCTTTTGTGGCCCCATTGAAGTGATTGGGTCCGCACCCGAGCCGCAAAAACTGCGGCTCGATTGCGGACCAGAACTACGGTCGTGTGCATGAGGCCTGACTGTGAAGGTGATAAGTGCTGCAGTACAGTCTGCACTACTCCGTTGTATGGTAAGCCTTTAACTCACTATATCTGGAGTAGTAAACCTGACTGAGTCAAATTGAAGGACAGTGTTAAAGGGGATATCCAGAATTAGTGTCCCTCTTGTCATTGAGCCGTGAAGTGTTATGTGACTGAGCTGCATGGCAAAGTGAAAACCATTGAGAAGAGCTGTTTTGGGGGCAAAAAAGGCAGACCTTCTTTCGAATCCCCCAAAACGGTCTTTAAAGGAGGTTTCTGGGAATCATATATTTATGACCAATCCCCAGCATAGGTCACCATTATCTCATGACACCCCCACCGATCAGCATTTTGAACAGGCTGCGGTGCTCCGAGTGCTGTGGCCTTCTCACAGCTAAGCAAGCACATTGTGTCATGGCTGTGCTTGGTATTGCAGCTCAGCCCCATTCATTTGAGTAGGACTGAGCTGCACATGGTCCATGTGACAGGTGAACTTGACGTTGCTGGCCTCTTCCAAGAGCTGATCGGTGAGCATGCCTTCAGTCGAATCCTGGGGATAGCTCCTTAATATAGGAGGCCTGGAAATGACTTTAATGAGATCCAGCACAATACCCGTAATGGCCGTGACAACAGTTTTTCTTGTTAGTATCTTCATGATTTCTCTCTAGGCACGCCCAATCCTTTCCCCCCGCATCTGTTGTCTGAGGCGACTTGGATGTCTCCCATACACAGCTGGTCCTGCTACAATTAAAGGGATTCTGTCACCTCCCCTCAGCCAAAAAACGATTTAAAAGCAGTCAGCAGGGAAGAGCAAGCATCGGACGTCACTGGGCTCTGCGCATGCCCAGTGACGAAGATGAAGCTGCCGCCCTCAGTCTCCTGATGATCGCACAGGCGCAGCCCTCAGTGGGTACTGCGCCTGTGCGAGACTTCGTTCGGCGTGAGGGAGGGGGAGGAGAGGCAGGAGAGGCTGTGGCAGGCTGGGGGCGGCAGTTAGAAAATACAAGGAAGGCGGGCTGGGCACTGAAAGAGGGGCGGTACTGGGCTCACTAGGAAGAAAAAAACGCCCCTCTGGGCACCTTCAGGACGCATTTCCTTATTGATCAAAGTCGTTTTTTAAAGTAACTGCTGGACGGATTTCAAGATTAAACAGCACAGCTTAATCCAGGTAAGCTGTGCTGCATGGCTGCTTTTAAATCGTTTTTTGGCTGAGGGGAGGTGACAGAATCCCTTTAAGGGGTTTGGTGCACATTAATGTAAAGTGCAATTTTACGAAAAGATCAAAATAAGGGTTCATTCAGACGACCGTATGAATGGGTCAGCATCCGTTTTGCAATCTTGCAGAATTGGTGCGGACCCATTTATTTCAATGGGATCGCAAAAGATGTGGACAAAGCACCGTGGGCTATCCGCATCCGTGGTTCCGTTCCGTGGCCCCACAAAAAAAAGCGCATTTTCTATTATAGTGGCGGCCATGTGCAGTTCGCAAAGGGTGTAGTTTATAGAATGGGGTCATTTTTGGGTGGTTTCTATTATGTAAGCCTCGCAAAGTGACTTCAGACCTGAACTGGTCCCCCCCCCGTCCCCCCCCCAAAAAAATGTTTTCAATTTCAGAAAAATTTCAAGATTTGCTTCTAAAAAATAAAATATCATTCCCAAAATGATCCATACATGAAGTAGACATATGGGGAATGTAAAGTAATAACTATTTTTTGAGGTATTACTATGTATTATAGAAGTAGAGAAATTGAAACTTGGAAATTAGCAATTTTTAAAAAAAATTGGGTAAATTTGGTATTTTTTTATAAATAAAAATGATTTTTTTTTTACTTCATTTTATGAGTGTCATGAAGTACAATATGTGATGAAAAACAACCTCAGAATGGCCTGGATAAGTCAAAGCCTTTTAAAGTTATCAGGACTTAAAGTGACACTGGTCAGAATTGCAAAAAATGGCCAAGTCCTTAAGGTGAAATAGGGCCGAGTCCTTAAGGGGTTAAAATGGGATTAGATAAAATGGCAATGGACTCTTAGTTATATGTTGAGATGTACAGTACATACTGAATGTGTATTATGCTTAATGGTAAAACGTAGGTTTTACATAATTTTCCTTTCCTATTTTTCCCTAGATTAAGGCCAGGACAATGGACCAAAGACGTATACATCTTATTACACCACGACATACAATGCTTCTTCTTTTTGCTTTCATTGATCTGTTAATATGGACTTCATAAGTATCATTGTCTGATTTAGAATACCCAAATACCTGATGAGGGAATTTGAGATTATTCAGGGTCTCCTTCAATAAACCAAAGAGGAGAGTGGCTACATAGAAAATTATTGCTCTGGAGGACCTGGCATCTCTTTACATTATATGGACATGTTATTGATAGCACCATGTCATTACATCTGATCACTGGAGGGTACACCCTCTGATAAGTTTATTATCTGGAGACCCTCTTGATGGAAATGGATTTTCCAAATTATGACGATCTCTTTAACATAGTGGTTTACCTACCAGAGGTAGACTAGGACACAACCGTGGAAGAAAATTGTTACCTTTTTATAATATATATACTTTACACAACAGATTTTCAGCAGGGTCATTCTGAGAAGTTTACCTTATGACAAAGCCAAAAGATGTCACCAGCCACCTGCGGAATTGCTTGTTTCTGCCCATAGTAATATATTGTCTATTGTCAACTTTACTATTGCTACTCAAGATACCTACCATGAGAGTTTCTGCAAATTTTACTTGTCTGTCTTGTGAAGACACTTGTAAATCTTTTTCTTTTTAAAAAATGTTACCAAATTTGCAATAAAGGAAAATATAAAAAAAAATGTCATGTTCTGTCAGTTACCATAAAGAAGACGTGGGTATTGCAATAGAAACAGAAACTTTGGCAAGACAAAAGCATCAATAAGATTCTGATTTAGGTATGACGTGAGGATCAAATAATGTGAACCATTCTAAGGGCGGGTTTGCCTTGGTGTTCTGACATTCCGTTATAGGTTCTGTTATTACAGTTATAATGAAATATAACAGAATTTTAAGACTGAAAGCAAAACAGAAGCCTTTAAGAGGCGTTCCGCTTTGCTCCGTCCTAATACAGGTCTATGGGGGCACATAATGGTTCTGTTTGGTTCCATTATACATGACAGAATAAATAGGTGGTTAATGTACCAAAAAATAATACAAAGAGAAGCGGGGGTCAAGAAAGTAAACAATAGGAAATGTATAGATAGTTGTAATGATAACTACAGGGATAACTGATCAGATCCACAGCCAAAAAAAAAAACCTTGGTAGTCACCAGAGACACTATAAAGCAGGATTCTAGGACTCATGTTGCATCTGTGGAGTAAGGTGACAAAAGAATAGGCGCAAATTTGCAGAAAGCGTAATAAAACAACCGGGAGTCAAAAACAGGAGCCTACTGTGAAATCAGCAGAATAGGGGTAAATCAGTGGAGATAACCAAGGTTGGTACACAGAGGGTAAATGAGCAGGTGTAGAGGTTACGTTCAAGGCACAGAAACACAAATGAGAACCAGGACACAATATGCAGTCACAGGCTGGTCACCAGCCAGGGTTTACCTGGTTGGCCGGTTCTCCCCTAGCACTGTAGCACGGACCAAAGAAGCAGCTGCTGGGAAGAGAGACAGACACTGCTGGATTGTGGCGTGGTAAGTGGCAGCCACTTGGCCATATTGCAGTGATCATTGAGATTTTGGAGTGAGCATATTAAAAACACAGACACCATATATTAACAAACTTTGCACTTTAGTCAAGTAACACCATCATAATAGGGTGGGGAACAGTGCAGCCCTGTACTTCACCCGCACCTCAGGTCCTACTTACTTGCACAATCCATCCTAAGTGATGGCCCGCAACTGGACGACAATCCCTTCATAGGTAAGTGCAGGGGCCTAAACCAAAATGGGAAAAGAGTAATTATCAAGCACTATGGAGGCACTGTATAAGGGCATTTTGTACTTGCACATTATGGGGGACACTACAGAAAAGGGGAGGACAGAGGCCTTATGGGGGATCTACTGTGGCACGAAGAAGGGGTATTTTATACTGGCACATTATGGGGGACACTGAGGGCATCTGCTGGGGGTACTATATAGGGGCATTTTATACTGGCACACAATATGGCGGTATTATGGGGAAGCGGGTAAGAGGAGCACTATGGGGGCCTATATAGGGTCATTTTACACTGGCACTCTTTGGGGGCCCTATGAGGAAGAGGGAAAGAGGAGCACTATGGGGACATCTACTAGGGGCACGATATAGGCCATTTTATACTGGCACATAATGAAGGGCACTATGGGTAAGGGAGGAGAGGAGCACCAGGGTCACTTACTGGGGGCACTATATAGGGGTATTTTTATACTGGCGCGCATTATGGAGACACTATTGGGACATTAGCTCAACTGGAGGCACTAAGAGGGGGGGTGCATGCGCAGATGCATGCCGCCATGGCAAAGACCTAGAGGAAAAAAAGAGACAATGCAGCAGCACCCTGCAAATCAGATAAAGTACAATAATGCCAAAAATTATAGTGCTAATGCTACGCTTATTTATAAAGTGAGATGCTTGGCAAATGCATTTTGTACAAAACCATCTGAGCCCGTCTGCCGTACGTCAAGGCGATCTCTGTTAGACGGGTCCTAACACTAAATACTACCTGTTATGCACCATAATGGCCACCATAAAGTTCAGGGAGTATTGGATCCACATGCATGCTGGATGCAGGTACCAACATGCATGCCTAGCCCACTCTATACCTTTCCTTGTGCCAGACAGCTTCCAATTAATGTAGTGAGAGCAGGCTACAGCTTTATACTGAAACTAATTAAAATCTACCTATGGGGCATCCCTTGTAATGGAGGCCATTATGGCACCAAAAATGGTAAAAAGCAGAGTGGATCCAGCATGTATGTGGATCCAACACTCCCTGAACTTTATGGTGGCCATTATGGCACATAACAGGTAGTATTTAGTGTTAGGACCCGTCTTACAGAGATCGCCTTGACCTATGGCAGACGGGCTCAGATGGTTTTGTACAAAATGCATTGGCCAAGCATCTCACTGTATAAATAAGTGTACCATTAGCACTATAATTTTTGGCATTATTGTACTTTATCTGATTTGCAGGGTGCTGCTGCATTGTCTCTTTTATTCCTTTAGGTCTTTGCCATGGCGGCATGCACCTGCGCACTGGGAGGTGCTGACTAAGCCCCTTTTTTTGCTGTTTAAGGTATGTGCATCCCTAAAATATCAGTGACATCCAGTGCAGTTTTTCTGTAGACACTGCGAACTGTGACATTACCTGTGGTACCTGTACTGTATAACGTTTCCTCATCACAAATACTGTTGTAAAATGTTTTGCACATACACTTCCAAATCCTACGCTACTGTACATGTGACATACTTTCAAGCATGTATCACATTTAATATGAAGAAGGCGAGCAGTAGGAGAAGGGGAAGTGGCCGTGATGCTGATGGTGCACGCAGAGGCCGTGGCCCTGGGCGCAGGGAAACTGTGCCTGCTGCCAGAGTACAAGAAAAACAATCATCCACGATACCTAGCTTCATGTCCTAGTTTTTCAGGGCGGCGCAGGACACCACTCTTGAAGTCAGCCCAGTGCGAGGAGATGGTCGGTTGGATTGCAGCAGATAATGCTTCCAGTCGGTTAAGCACTGTCGTGCCTTTTCATAGGTAAATACATTGATATCCAATTCATTTTTAGTCAAGATGGATGTTCATTACCTTTAAGAGCCATGCTCCACTATAGTTACAATTTTGTAGGTCTTGAGAAGGCCAAAGTAAGGTCACACGAAGGTTTCTACTTTTTAGTGTTATTCTTCTCATGAATGTACCAGTCTGAGAAGAGGCCTTCTTATCTACTGATAAATTTATGACGGGAGGGAAAGATAAGCTCTATGCAGCTGGTGATAATTACCTATACAATTAGGCATTTATCAATGAAGCAAATATATAATATTCATGTATTCATTTAATGAGCCTTAGTCCTTAGCATAAGACAATCAGTAGGACATATAATATATATTATACTGTTATATGTTATGAAGACAACATGTATCCAGTATATTATATATAGTTCTCATTAGGAGAATCTTTGTCTCTAAAAAGAGTGTCTGTGAAGATGTGTGTTTTGTAACAATTATTCACCTCTTTGGTGTAACAGGAGATACTGTTATCTCTGTGAGAAAACAAGGAGAGTCAAGTTATTTACGATACACAAATAAACAGTGAGAGAAAAATCCAGAGAGACGCCTAGAGGTCTGTCTCTAATTGCTACAAGTGTCAAATCTAATCCCTATAGCCTTGAATTAAAGCTTTTAAGGTCAAAATGTATATTATACCTTTATTCAGACTTACAGAAGTTAACCCTTTATACTAGGATGCAAATAGCTTACACAGCAGTGCCACCTAGGTATGAGTAGGTGACATTACAACAGTAGCAAAAGTGCATTCTGGGTAAGGTTATGATGTCATTTCTTATCAATAGTCACGCCCATCCGATTATGATTGGAAACTTCCAAACTAGGAAGGTGTGTCTAACTGATAAGTTTGTGTTCATAAACCATACACAGGGGGGGGGGGGGGGGGGGGGGGAAGACAGAGACACACACAAGAAAGAGAGGAGAGAGAAGTGGAGCTCTCTAGAGGTGTCTATCAGGATGAAAGCCATGGTTACATGCGCTATGATGGACCACCCAGCTTTCCTAGGAGCAGAAGTGAGATTTCTACTAGGACTTGGTAAGAGACACAGAAAATAATATTTCATTTTATTAAGACTAATTTGATAGTGTGGGTGAAATTATACCATCTAGATTGGCGAATAAATACATTAATTAATTGATCATCTCCATATTGAGATGTAGTTTTAGGATATTGTGAGACTTCATTCTACCTGCAGAAGAATCAAGACTCATAATCTAGCAAAGCATTAAATAATTGCTTAGATATATATATATATATTGATAGAATGTTCTTCGCCAAGCTAAGTGATGGATTCCCACAGGAAAGACTTATTACGAGTCCTTCCCATTTAAGATATGGTCTAGCAAAGATCCTATATCCCTGTCATTTGTCTTAATAGTCTTATCAAAGTTATATGTGTGAAAATAGTCCAGGATGGGGCGGAAGGATACAGTTATCTCTTCTAAGTTATATCCTTGATTGGATTTGCCCATGCCTGAAGTCATGTGACGTGTAGTTGGTTAGAAGGGGGGTGGAATGTATTTAGCATTCTATATTAATGTCTAGGATTAGACATGCCTGTCCTGATATCATGAGGTTTTCTCTGAACAGAGGTAATATATATATATATATATATATATATATATATAAAACTTATGTTCCTACTTTGATATCCTAACCTAATAATAGCTTGGTTATAATGTGACAAGTTATTTCCACTCACATGTATTGTTAAGCTTGTAATGCTTTATATTAACGCTATATATATTCATTTGCATGTATCATTGTGTTTATCTACTTATATATGTTTATAATCTTGTAACCAATAAATCTGCATATTTTTATAAACCTGTGTATTGTTGTATAACGCAGAACTACATGTTTTATCATTAACGTCATCTCTCGTCAAAAAGAACTTATTTATCTGAGGAAATAGTCGGACTCAGATGTGAATTGTATCAATTAGGTTGTCTACAATTCACCAGGTCATAATTTTAAGAATTTATGAAAAATTTTATAATTTTTTTTTTTTTTATGATTAATAATTTTTATGACCATAATTAATAATTCTTAATTGAATTATTACAACCCGACAGCACCACCCTGTCTTCCACCAAGTCCAGTCTCAGTAGCCAGGAGTCTGGTCCACACAATCCTCACCCTGATCCTCCTTCCTCCCACCATTTACAGTCTGGCCAAACAAGTTATCCCACACTCTGAAATTCAGAGGAGCTCTTTTCAGCGCCATAACTTGATTTGGCCCTCTCGCCAAGCACGCTTGAAGAGGGACATGAAATCTTGTGCCCTAATTGCCAAACTCTTGAGCATCCACAGTCACAAGAACATGAAGTTAGTGAACGCCAATTAGAGTTTAATGAGGTGTCACGTCTGCAATTTTTACAATCGTGGATCTCAACTGCGGAGTAATAGGATCAATCAGATATGAATCTCAGGCGTCACTCACAACCTCAACGGTGAGTTTGAGATTCTACCATCACGTGATCAAAGGAGATACAACACAATTCAGCACAGTACTATTGCTTCATAGACTGTGGGTTGGTAGTTGAAACACTAGAATGTAGTGGCTGCGGCAGGGTTAAGAGCGGGTACTCAGTAAGAGTCATACACAGTTATATCAGCCTGCATGCAGGTAAAGGAGAGGTGCTCTCTCACGGATAGGGTACTTGCGATTGGCAGTAGCTGTGAGATGGCTGAGACTCCCAGGTGACTCCAATATCAGGACTGAGCGGATCCGTCTTCCAGATGGCAGCAGGGGAATGAGAAGGGTCCGGTTGGTGATAGTCCCATACACAGGTTCGTGAGGCAGCAGGCGTTCCGACAACAATCACAGCACGCCATGCTGCCTCATCAGTGCCCTTAAATGGAACCAGGAAGTGAGTAGGGATTGCTGATTGGTCCGGACGACTTCCGCGTTCCACCGTGGAACGCAGCAGCCGCGTCACAACCCGGAGTTCGTGCGTCTTCTGCGTTCCACGGTGGGACGCAGAGGACCGCGGCAGACAAACAAAAGGCCGCCCCGTCGGTGGCATTACATGAGGTGGATGATGAGACACAGTTGCCAATGAGTAAACCGCAATTACTGTCTCAAGAGGTTGATGAAGAGGATGAGACACAGTTGGCAATCACTGAGGTTGTGGTTAGGTCAACAAATCAGGAGGATGATCAGAGTGAGGAAGTGGAAGAGAAGGTCGTGGACGATGAGGTCACTGTCCCAACCTGGGAAGGTGGAAAGCTGAGCAAGGACAGCAGTACAGAGGGGGAGGGATCTGCAGCACTGCAACAGGCTGGAAGAGGCAGTGGGGTGGCAAAAGGGAGAAGGCAGACCACACCAAACAGGCCAAGGGGCAGATGTTCTAATAAACTAATTAAAATCTACCTATGGGGCATCCCTTGTAATGGAGGCCATTATGGCACCAAAAATGGTAAAAATGACGTTTTTTGAGGAAAATCCGGATGACAAAAGAATAGTAGTTTGCAAACTGTGCCATATGAAAATGAGCCGGGCGTGAACACTAGCAACCTCAACACCACCAACATGATCAGCCACATGGCATCCAAGCACCGTAATAATTGGGACGAACGCCTGGGTCCACAATCTGTGTCTGCGGGTCACACCACTGCCTCCTCTTCTCCTATATTACGTGCTGGCCAATACCCTGTCGAGGGCACAGGCCAGGATGCCTCCCGCTCTGCACCTGGACCTTCGCAAGGACCATCAGCGACCACATCCACTTCCGTGTCCCAGCGCAGCATCCAAATGTCTTTACCACAGGCCTTTGAAAGCAAGCGAAAATACCCAGCCACCCAACCACAGGCCATAGCACTAAATGCGCAGCTTTCCAAAATACTGGCCCTGGAAATGTTGCCATTTAGGCTAGTGGACACTGAGGCCATCCTGTGTTACGCAGTCCCCAGCCGCCACTATTTTTCAAGGTATGCTGTGCCCGCCTTACACCAACATGTGTCCCGTAACATCACACGTGCCCTGACCAACGCAGTTACTGGGAAGGTCCACTTAACCATGGACACATGGACAAGTGCTTTCGGCCAGGGATGCTACATTTCCCTGACAGCACACTGGGTGAATGTTGTGGAGGCCGGGAGTGAGTCGTACCCTGGGATGGCACAGGTGCTACCGTCGCCAAGGATTGGGGGGGCCTACGTCCATAAGGGTTTCTGCCAGTACCTACGTTAGTGGCTCCAAACCCCACTTCTCCTCCTCCACTTCCACCTCCGATTTATCCGCGTGCATCACCAGTCAGTCAGCAGTCTGTAGCTGGAAGCAGTATAGCACTGCAGTGGGGAAGCGGCAACAGGCTGTGCTGAAGCTGATATGCTTAGGGGACAAACAGCACACCGCCGCAGAGCTGTGGCAGGAGATAAGAGACCAGACTGAGCTGTGGCTCTCGCCACTCAACCTACAACCAGGTATGGTTGTGTCTGATAATGGCCGTAACTTGGTGGTTGGCTTTAAAGCTTGGCAAGCTCAGACACATTCCATGCCTAGCCCACGTGTTCAACCTTGTGGTTCAGCGGGTTCTCAAAACCTACCCCAATTTGCCTGAGTTACTGGTGAAAGTGCTCTGCGTGTGTACACATTTGCACAAGTAATCAACAGCTTCAGCCAGTCTGTCAACGCTGCAGTAGAGCATGAAATTGCCAGCTCACCGGCTGTTGTGCAACGTGAGCACCCGCTGGAACTCCACATTCCACATGTTGGCCAAGCTTTGTGAGCAGCAGAGGGCAGTAGTGGAATACCAGCTGCAACAAGGTCGCCGCCTCTCCAGTCAGCTTCCGCTATTTACAAGCGAGCAGTGGGCATGGATATATAACCTCTCTGAAGTTTTAAGAAACTTTGAGGAATCAACACAGATGAGTGAGTGGCAATAGCGCTATTATCAGCGTAACCATCCCACTTCTGTGTCTACTCAAACGCTCGCTGCTCACAATTGAGGCCGATGCTTTGCATGTGGAAGAGGTGGAAATGGGGGAAGACATTACACAGGGTAATAGCCAGACCACCCTCATTTTGTCATCTCAGTGTGAATTGGACGATGAAGAGGAGGAGGAGGAGGAGCAGGAGACGGTTGCCTCTGCTACAGAGGGTAGTACCCATGGAAGTTTAATTCCATCTGTTCAGCATGGGTGGGCAGAAGAGGAGGAAGAGGATGAGGAGATTGAGAGTGATCCTCCTGATGACGACAGCAAAGTCTTGCCTGTTGGTACTCTGGCACACATGGCTGACTTCATGTTAGGCTGCCTTTCCCATTACCCGCACGTTATATGCATTTTAGACAACACGGATTACTGGTTGTTTACCCTTCTCGACCCCCGCTACAAGGAGAACTTCTCATCTCTCATTCCTCTGGTGGAGAGGATGAGCAAAACAGTGCAATACCAGAAGATCCTTGTCACAGATGATCCGCGAGAATATTGAACTGTCCTCCCAATATTATCAATATTACTCTGCCTTATTGAACAGTAGGTCTATTAAACAGTAATTATTTCCCTAGGCCCCAGAACCTACAATTTGATTATTCAGAGTGTCTCCTTCTGTCCTTCTGTTGTACCCAGAGAACAACATAGTCCTTTTGTTCAAGTCAGTCAATAGATGCCCAGCAGATAACGCAATTACAGCTGGCTTCCTCAGGTTGACAAAAGAACTTCCCTGTCTGCAGAGATATCACAGCTAGGTGTGAAGACTGCACCTGGGGGGGAGACATTTGGTGTCGCTGCCATAAGGGGTCTGTAAGCTGGCTTGCTGCAGACAGGCCGGCACCAAGGTTTCCCAGACTGCAACATGAATCTGAGATATGATTTTTACCTTTTTAAGAGAGCCCGTGCATCTTACGGATGTAAAAATTACATCATCGTGTCACTCAGAATTCACTGGACGTTTACATAGGACAAACATAACTCTAAGATGTACCCAGGTAAAGTTATGGTGTTACCCCATCATAGAACCAGTTATAATAGTAATATTTGGTATCCCTGAACTCCATATTTTGTGGGGAATGTGAATATGTGCTTGTTACTTGTGTACAGCGGAGACATCCCACGATATGGCACATGCCATATTTCAGAACTGACATTCACCTCAGGAATACAGCCTGCCCAGCAGGCGGACTCTCAATTCCCCGCCTTGATTCTGGGACCCTTTATAACAAAGACCTAGAATCTGCTAAAGGAGTTCTCCACTTTAACAACACCTGAAAAGGGCCTCAGCCAGAGAACCTGTGGGCTGAAGGCATATTACACTGGACAAAGGCTTCTTGGACTTTATCCCTGCAACTGACTATTTCACCAACGGACATCTTTTCTGCGGAAACTAAGTATTTTCTTTCTTTTCTCTCTTTTTGTTTATTGGACTATACTTTCCTTTATTATCGTGTTAATAATTACTGTGCATCTTGATAGTTTGTATTGTATATAGATATATAATAAATGACCTCCAAGTCATTTCTCCAGCCATATGCCTGTTTTCAAACACTGCAAAAACTTACCCTAGCCTCTCCGAAGAGAAAGCTACTCGGTTGTGTTATCTAGATAGTGGGTTCCTCGCTCCCATAAATTGTGAGGTGGTGGCAGTTAAACTACCCTGTGTGTAGTTCCGGTCGCAGTTCGTCGCACGCTTACTTGCGGTCAATCGGAGGTCCACTCCCTGCGCTTTCAGCCTATCGACTGTACGGACTCAAGTTAGACTGTCGGTGTGCTGAAAGTGGCTGGGAGGCCTGTTTGCGGATTGACCACTAGGGGCGCTGTGACGGTTTCGTGACGTATTGTGGCCGCGGCGGCTGACAGTTCGTCACATATTGGTAGGCAGCTACTGGGACTCCTTTTTGCATGTGTTTAGAACATCTGAACAGAGATTAACTAATTTACCTCTGTCAGAACCAAACCAATTTGGTGGTGGTGTGGCTGAGTGCAATACATTTATCTGTGTGTACAGAGAGACTGTGTAGTCCAGTACCCTCCCCGAAATCTTGTTTTCTTTATCTATCTTTTATTTGGCGTGAAAATGTCCGGGGAATACAAGAAAATGGCTTTGGCAGATCTGGAAAATCTGTGCCAAGAACGGGGCATTGAAGTCGGTCGCAAGACGAAGACCGACCTGATAAAAGACTTGTTCCGATGGGATAACCAACAACTGCGGCTGTTGGATGTGTCTACTGCGGGAGACACCGGCCCATCTGACTCAAGTCCTGAGGAACCGGAGACTGAGAATCCTGACTACTCGGAGGGGGAACATCCTGCGGGCCCTGTTGGCCCCCCAGCGCAGTATTTCAGTACGGATCCTAATTTTTCTTTAAGTACTCGCCCGGAAGCGGCCAGTACCGGACTATCTATTTGTACGGACCCTATGATGCAGCAGGCCCTCCAAAAACTAATGGACACTGACCCGGTAAAGTACCTGCAGTACATGGCGGAGCGCGAAGAACGCCGAGCTGAGAGGGAGGCCGCTGCTGCAGAAAGCCAACGTCGGCATGAACTGAGCATGGCCAGAATACATCAACCCAGCCGAAGCTCATCACCCAACTTTCCTGCGGAAGGAGCAGCATCACACGTGAGTGCAAAATTTAAATTTGCTCCCATTGAAAAGGACACTGACATAGACTTGTTTTTGCAATCCTTTGAGAAAGCCTGCCGTCAGTATCGTCTGCCCCAAGAGCAGTGGGCCAGACACCTGACACCCCTGTTGCGCTACAAAGCGCTGGACGCGTTTGCGGAGTTATCCATGGAGCAGGATGAAGATTATTCCGCCATAAAAGACGCTATCATTGCTAAATACCAGCTGACCCCTGAAGTCTATCGGAAAAGGTTTAGGTCCTTACAAAAGGATCGTACGGACTCTTATCCGGATGTGGTCAGCAGCTTACGCACTACATTCCGGCAGTGGACTTTAGGCCTAACAAAAGGGTCTTATGACATCCTAGAGGACTTGATGGTGCTAGACCAGCTTCTTTGTATTTGCCCTGCGGATGTGAGACAATTCGTGCTAGAACGGAAGCCTGCGTCAGCAACCGCTGCTGCAGACTTAGCTGAGACTTTTGTAACAACCAGAGTGCCCGAGCTGCGTAAATCTGCACCATCTCACTGGAGAGGAGGTCCTGCCCAATGTCAGGGCAGACCCCCCTGCCTCTGTGGGCCTGTCCACCACAGAGACCACCAAGTGCAGCTACTGCTTCCAGACCTGGGGCACCTAATGGAATCACCTCCTGTCACTACTGCCGCAAGCCTGGACATATGAAATTCAACTGTCCTGAGCGGAGACAGCCACAGCCAGCATATGAACCACCTGTACCTCGCCCACGACAGACACAGCCAGCCAGCGCATCCCAGCGTGAACCATCATCTTCAACTGTTTTGTTCGCCGGTGGGGAGGAGATTCACCCCATCACCAGCAATCACCAGCTTGTTACAGTGAATGACCAGCTAGTCACCGGTTTCCGGGACACGGGAGCTGATGTCACCCTGGTGCGTCCGCACCTTGTGCCCACAAAGGACATCATCCCAGACAAGTATCTCACCCTCACTGGGGTGGGGGGCACGCTTTCTCACATTCCCCAAGCCCGGGTTTCCATCGACTGGGGGGTGGGTGTTCAAGAAAGGGTAGTTGGTATCCTAGACCAGCTACCAGTTCCTGTTTTGTTGGGGTCCGATCTAGGCAAGCTGGTATCCTATTATGAACCCGCCACGAACCCCTCGGGATCCCAGGAAGGGGGTCCGCCCTCTGCCCCCACCCAGGTGCTTGGCACCCGGGGGCAAAAGTCTGGGGGAGGGGGGTTGAATGTATCCAATATTAATGTTGATGATATGCATGACGTACCTGCTAATGTGATTTCTACATGTGATATTGAAAATGCTAATCTGCCTTGCTCCGAAGTCATACCTGTCCTAGCTGTGACTCGGAGTCGGGCCACCCAAAACTTGAACTCAGAACAGGGGGAAGAGGCTCCGGTCTCCTCCCACTCCTCTGACCCCAGGGAGGGTGACTGTCAGCCACAGGCCTCGTACGCCACGGGCCAGCTGGCTGAAACGGATCAGGCGGCCTTCGAGCACGCACTTCAAACCGATCCTAGCCTCGAGGGTCTCAGAAGACAGGCTGCTGAGCCCCTCGCGGATGGGGCCGGGTTCAAAGTGTACTGGGAAGGTGGGAAGTTGTATAGTGAGGCGATACAACCCACCGAAGGCGAAATGACCGTGAGTACCAAGTCGCTTGTGGTACCTAGTGCCTTCCGGGGGCATGTGCTGAAATCCGCACATGACATCCCCTTGGCAGGGCACCTAGGAATTCGCAGGACACTTGACCGTATTCAGGGGCATTTCTACTGGCCTAGAATGAGGATAGATGTCATCAATTATTGTCGCTCCTGTACGGTTTGTCAGAAGGTTAAACGAGCTGGGAATCCGCGCAAGGCTCCCCTGTGTCCACTGCCAATCATAAGTGAGCCATTTCACCGAGTGGCAGTCGACATAATTGGACCTCTGCCCATTCCCAGCCGCAGCGGCAAGAGGTACATCTTGACGCTGGTGGATTACGCGACTCGCTACCCAGATGCGGTCGCCCTCTCCTCCCTGAGGGCAGACAAGGTAGCAGACGCGCTAATTCCATATTTTCCGTGTAGGGTTCCCTGCGGAGATGCTCACAGATCAGGGACCCCAGTTTATGTCTGAACTGATGGACGCCCTGGCGGCAAAGATCCAGATGACGCACCTCGTCTCCAGTCCATACCACCCGCAAACCAACGGCCTCTGCGAGCGCTTTAACGCGTCATTAAAGCAGATGCTGGCCACATTCGTTGAGTCGCAGGGTGGGGACTGGGAACGGTACCTGCCTCATCTGCTGTTTGCCTACAGGGAAGTACCGCAAGAGTCCACCGGGTTCTCCCCGTTTGAACTCCTGTATGGCAGGAACGTCCGAGGGCCACTACAGCTGATGCGAGAGACGTGGGAAGGCAAAGGTGATCCCACGGATGTCTCTGTAGTGGATTACGTCCTGAAGTTCAGAGACAAAATGGAGTCACTCTCTGCCATGGTAACGGAGAATCTGGCCCAGGCCCAGGCCAAACAGAAACTATGGTACGACCGCACCGCAGGAGACCGGGCATTTGAAACAGGAGACAAGGTCTATGCCCTTCTTCCCATACGGCACAATAAGTTACAGGCGGCATGGGAGGGGCCATACACCATAGAGAAGCGTTTAAACCCCCTGACATACTTGGTGAACATGGGGGGTAGAAAACAGAAGGCCTTTCACATTAACATGCTGAAGGCTCACCACGATAGAACCCAGTATGTACTCCCAGTGTGCAGCCGGTTAGAACAGGGCGAGACAGACCCTCTGGTAGATCTGCTGGCTGACACCCGGGAGACGGACGGGGACATAAATGTCAACCCGCAGCTCTCCCCGTCCCAGAGAGAGCAGTTACAGGAGGTGTTAGGTCGGTACCACCGGACCTTCTCAGGTATCCCGGGACGGACCAATCTGGTCGCTCACCGGTTAGATACCGGAGCACATCCCCCCATCAAGCAATCCGCCTATCGCGTCTCTCCGGAGGTGCAGGCGGACATGCAGCGTGAGGTGGGGGAAATGCTAGAACTGGGGGTCGTTCAGCGGTCCTGTAGTCCATGGGCGGCACCCGTCGTCTTGGTACCCAAGAAAGACAAGACAACGCGGTTCTGCGTGGACTACCGGAAGTTGAACGCTGTAACCACTACGGACGCCTACCCCATGCCTCGCATCGATGAGATGCTAGATAAGCTGGCGGCTGCCAGCTATCTATCAATCATGGATCTGAGCCGGGGGTACTGGCAGATCCCTCTTGCCCCGGACGCGCGGCAGAAGTCGGCCTTTATCACTCCCTTCGGGCTCTTCGAATTTACGACGATGCCCTTTGGAATGAAAAATGCGCCTGCCACGTTCCAGCGGGCTATGAACGACCTGCTGGAGGAAATGCAGCCGTTCGCTGCAGCATATTTGGACGATATTGCGGTGTTTAGCCCCACCTGGGAAGAACACCTCAAACATCTGTCCCAGGTACTGCAACGGCTGGCTGCAGCCAATTTGACAGTTAAGCCAAGTAAGTGTCAGATCGGCATGACGGAAGTCCAGTATTTAGGGCACCGAGTGGGAGGGAACACCCTGAAACCGGACACGGGAAAGGTCGACGCCATCTTAGCGTGGCCTCGGCCTATCACCAAGCGACAGGTTCAGGCATTCCTGGGGACCGCGGGCTACTATAGGAAGTTTGTACCGGCCTATAGTGCCATCGCGAAGCCCCTGACGGATGCCACTGGTAAGAAGCACCCGAAAGTGGTTACGTGGACCCCTGAGTGTGAGAACGCCTTCCGGGCCTTGAAGCAGGCGTTAGCTAGCGCCCCTGTGCTTCAAGCCCCAGATTTCAGCCGTCGGTTCATAGTGCAAACCGACGCATCAGATTACGGTCTCGGCGCTGTCTTAAGCCAGGTGGATGGAAAAGGGGACGAGCATCCTCTTCTGTACCTGAGCCGGAAACTTCTTCCCCGAGAAGTCTCCTACTCAACTACAGAAAAGGAGTGTCTGGCGATTGTGTGGGCCCTGCAGAAGCTTCAACCCTATCTGTACGGCCGCTCCTTCACAATCATTACGGACCATAATCCTCTCAGTTGGCTGAACCGTACTGCGGGGTCCAACAGGAAGCTCCTACGTTGGAGCTTGTCGCTGCAGCAGTACGATTTTACCATCCAGCACAGGGCAGGCAGCAGACATCAAAATGCGGATGGCTTATCCCGGTGCAACGGCGATCCAGACCGATCAGCGCAGGTTAGCGGCGACGCCACCCGTCTTGCGGACGGATGTCTAGCCACAGACGCGGGGGGAGGTGTCACGGATGATCCGCGAGAATATTGAACTGTCCTCCCAATATTATCAATATTACTCTGCCTTATTGAACAGTAGGTCTATTAAACAGTAATTATTTCCCTAGGCCCCAGAACCTACAATTTGATTATTCAGAGTGTCTCCTTCTGTCCCTCTGTTGTACCCAGAGAACAACATAGTCCTTTTGTTCAAGTCAGTCAATAGATGCCCAGCAGATAACGCAATTACAGCTGGCTTCCTCAGGTTGACAAAAGAACTTCCCTGTCTGCAGAGATATCACAGCTAGGTGTGAAGACTGCACCTGGGGGGGAGACATTTGGTGTCGCTGCCATAAGGGGTCTGTAAGCTGGCTTGCTGCAGACAGGCCGGCACCAAGGTTTCCCAGACTGCAACATGAATCTGAGATATGATTTTTACCTTTTTAAGAGAGCCCATGCATCTTACGGACGTAAAAATTACATCATCGTGTCACTCAGAATTCACTGGACGTTTACATAGGACAAACATAACTCTAAGATGTACCCAGGTAAAGTTATGGTGTTACCCCATCATAGAACCAGTTATAATAGTAATATTTGGTATCCCTGAACTCCATATTTTGTGGGGAATGTGAATATGTGCTTGTTACTTGTGTACAGCGGAGACATCCCACGATATGGCACATGCCATATTTCAGAACTGACATTCACCTCAGGAATACAGCCTGCCCAGCAGGCGGACTCTCAATTCCCCGCCTTGATTCTGGGACCCTTTATAACAAAGACCTAGAATCTGCTAAAGGAGTTCTCCACTTTAACAACACCTGAAAGAGGGCCTCAGCCAGAGAACCTGCTGGGCTGAAGGCATATTACACTGGACAAAGGCTTCTTGGACTTTATCCCTGCAACGGACTATTTCACCAACGGACATATTTTCTGCGGAAACTAAGTATTTTCTTTCTTTTCTCTCTTTTTGTTTATTGGACTATACTTTCCTTTATTATCGTGTTAATAATTACTGTGCATCTTGATAGTTTGTATTGTATATAGATATATAATAAATGACCTCCAAGTCATTTCTCTAGCCATATGCCTGTTTTCAAACACTGCAAAAACTTACCCTAGCCTCTCCGAAGGGAAAGCTACTCGGTTGTCCTATCTAGATAGTGGGTTCCTCGCTCCCATAAATTGTGAGGTGGTGGCAGTTAAACTACCCTGTGTGTAGTTCCGGTCGCAGTTCGTCGCACGCTTACTTGCGGTCAATCGGAGGTCCACTCCCTGCGCTTTCAGCCTATCGACTGTACGGACTCAAGTTAGACTGTCGGTGTGCTGAAAGTGGCTGGGAGGCCTGTTTGCGGATTGACCACTAGGGGCGCTGTGACAGTTTCGTGATGTATTGTGGCTGCGGCGGCTGACAGTTCGTCACAATCCTTGTTGAAAAATTGCTCCAAAACTTTACATCTGACAACACCGGCGGCAGAGTCCATAGTTCCTTGGCCAACCGAGGAGGGGAGACAAGGGGAACACACAGCAGTTCCAACAGAGGCAGGGCAACACTCAAAAGCTTGGGACAGTTTCATGACAACCCACCAGCACCCTCACCCTGATGCGTGGCCTAGTGTCACAAGGAGGGAAAATTTTTGGAAGATGGTGAAGCTGGACACGTGGCACGAACTGGCGCTCTACGCCTTGAAGGTGATGGCCTGCCCTGCTGCCAGCGTTTTGTCTGAGCGGGGATTTAGTGATGCTGGTGGCATTATAACAGATAAGCGTATCCGCCTGTCAACTGAAAATGCTGACAGGATGACTCTTATAAAAATGAACAAGGCCTGGATTGACCATGACTTCTCGACTCCACCACAGGCAAGCTGATGAACATAAAGGCACTTTAAATGTGTTGTTTATAATGTACTGAATACACTGTATTCCCATGCACCCCTTCCACCACAAACAAGGGTATATGGTTGAATCTTCCTTTTCTCATCCTCCTTCTCCTCTTCCATCATATCAACACATGCTTATTCGTTGCATATAATGCCCTCGCAAATATGCCCTTCGCACATAATGTTTTACAGGGTCAGCTCAGCTGCAGGCCCTCGCATATAATGTTTTACAGGGTCAGCTCACCAGCAGGCCTTCACCTACAATATTTTACAGGGTCAGCTCACCTGAAGGCCCTCGCATATAATGTTTTAGAGTGTCAGCTCACCTGCATGCCCTCATCTACAACCTTTTAGTTTGTAAAATATTTTATTGTGAATAGAATGACAGATGTCATCATGTTAGACATATGAATTACATCAAATTGTGTTCATACAGAATGCTGCGTAGATTCAGACATTTACATAGACAATTTGCAATAGTTTTATACAGCAATAAATAATATCAACATCAACAAGCGACATAAAGTGATTTCCTAATATATGCGTGATCTACCGCTATTTTTTATCTGTTTGGATAATGTAAATTAGTGATGATCTGAATTAACTCTTCCAGTGAACGGCAGGCATAAACACCCTACTGGGTCATCCTGTTTCTCTTTTCTTTTTTTCTTTTTATGTAAAGAATTTCTTCCAAGGCCCCCACACTTTGTCAAATAGGGGGTATTATTAATCTCCCAATGCGCTATTTGTTCCATCCGGTACACCTGATCGCAACGGGCCAATCATTGAAGGACACTAGGCACAATAGTCGACTTCCAGTTTGTGGCTATGAGGAGTCTAGCTACTGCCAATAGGTGCTGATATAAGCGGTTCGCATATGATGCATAACAACTTGGCGGTTTTAGACCTATAAGGCAGTACTGTGGCAAAAACGGGAAAATTCCGCCTTGCAGCTTAGAAATAATGTCACAACTCCCACCAAATGTACGGCATACATATTAGGACATCGTCAGACATCATCCACAACTCCATCCTCCGTCAGGCAAAACTCCCTCCTACCTCAGACTTTAGACAAAACTCTGTCCTCCCTCATCCAAAACTCCGTCCTCCATCAGACATCAGCCAAAACTCCGTCCTCCCTCACCCAAAACTCCATCAGCCCTCAGACATCAGACAAAACTCCGTCCTCCGTCAGGCAAAACTCCATCAGACCTCAGACAAAACTCCGTCCTCCATCAGGCAAAACTCCATCAGACCTCAGACATCAGACAAAATTCCATCAGACCTCAGACATCAGACAAAACTCCGTCCTCCATCAGGCAAAACTCCATCAGACCTCAGACATCAGACAAAACTCCGTCCTCCATCAGGCAAAACTCCATCAGACCTCAGACATCAGACAAAACTCCGTCCTCCATCAGGCAAAACTCCATCAGACCTCAGACATCAGACAAAACTCCGTCCTCCATCAGGCAAAACTCCATCAGACCTCAGACATCAGACAAAACTCCATCAGACCTCAGACATCAGACAAAACTCCGTCCTCCATCAGACCTCAGACATCAGACGAAACTCCGTCCTCCATCAGGCAAAACTCCATCAGACCTCAGACATCAGACAAAACTCCGTCCTCCATCAGGCAAAACTCCATCAGACCTCAGACATCAGACAAAACTCCATCAGACCTCAGACATCAGACAAAACTCCGTCCTCTGTCAGGCAAAACTCCATCAGACCTCAGACATCAGACAAAACTCCATCCTCCATCAGGCAAAACTCCATCAGACCTCAGACATCAGACAAAACTCTGTCCTCCATCAGTCAAAACTCCATCAGACCTCAGACATCAGACAAAACTCCGTCCTCCCTCACCCAAAACTCCATCAGACCTCAGACATCAGACAAAACTCTGTCCTCCATCAGGCAAAACTCCATCAGACCTCAGACATCAGACAAAACTCTGTCCTCCCTCACCCAAAACTGTGATGACATCATGACCATGTGACAAGTCACGTGTGTGGGAGGGGTCAGATGTGCACAGCAGCTGGTAGAGTGTACAGAACAGTAGCCATCAAATAGAGCTCTGTACTAGAGATGTGTGTGTAACCTGCATGTAGCAGAGCTGTGTACTGTGTTACAGAGATGTATGTGTAACCTGCAGGTAGCAGATCTGTATGTGTAACCTGCAGGTAGCAGAGCTGTGTACTGTGTAGTAGAACTGTATGTGTAACCTGCATGTAGCAGAGCTGTGTACTGTGTTACAGAGATGTATGTGTAACCTGCAGGCAGCAGAGCTGTGTACTGTGTAGCAGATCTGTATGTGTAACCTGCATGTAGCAGAGCTGTGTACTGTGTAGCAGTGCTGTATTTGTAACCTGCATGTAGCAGTGCTGTGTACTGTGTAGCAGAGCTGTATGTGTAACCTGCATGTAGCAGAGCTGTGTACTGTGTTACAGAGATGTATGTGTAACCTGCATGTAGCAGAGCTGTGTACTGTGTAGCAGATCTGTATGTGTAACCTGCATGTAGCAGAGCTGTGTACTGTGTAGCAGAGCTGTATGTGTAACCTGCATGTAGCAGAGCTGTGTACTGTGTAGCAGTGCTGTATGTGTAACCTGCATGTAGCAGAGCTGTGTACTGTGTAGCAGAGCTGTATGTGTAACCTGCATGTAGCAGAGCTGTGTACTGTGTAGCAGAGCTGTATGTGTAACCTGCATGTAGCAGTGCTGTGTACTGTGTAGCAGAGCTGTATGTGTAACCTGAATGTAGCAGAGCTGTGTACTGTGTAGCAGAGCTGTATGTGTAATCTGCATGTATCAGAGCTGTGTGCTGTGTAGCGGATCTGTATGTGTAACCTGCATGTAGCAGGCTGTGTACTGTGTTACAGGGATGTATGTGCAACCTGCATGTAGCAGAGCTTTTTACTGTGTAACAGAGATGTGTGTGTAACCTGTGAGTAACTATAAAAAAGTGTAAAATAAAACATAAAAATTTAGATCACCCCCCTTTTCCCAAAATGAAAATAAAAGAACTAAAAAAATACACATCATGGGTGTCGCAATGTGTAAAAACACCCATTGTATAAAAATATATTCCCCATACGGCAAAACAAAAAAAAAAAAAGAGTCCAATGAGTCCAAATGTTTTTGGTCGCTTCATTTGCTACTAAAATGTAAATAAAAAGTGATCAAGTGATCTTAAACACCCCAGAATGGTATCAGTGAAAAGTTCAGATTGCCCCGCAAAAAATGAGCCCCCATCCAGCTCTGTACACATAATTCCCAAAAAGTTATAGAGCTCAAAATATGGCGACAAAAAAAAAATCTTATTCTGTAAATCTCCTGTCACTCCGAGTTACTCAGAATTGGTAACCCTAATTAATAAATACATGCAACATGAATGCATATATGCCGCTTCACACAGATCACAAGTGTTAGGCCTCTTGCACATGAACGTTGTTGGTCCATTCCGTGCATTGGGGACAGCAATTTGCAGTCCCCAATGCACGGGCAACGTGCGTGCAGCAGCCGGGACAGATCCAGACCCATTCAACTTGAATGGGTCCGTGAACATGTTCTACTTTTCTGCTGTGCGGAGGCATGGCCAGAAACACCACGGAAGCACTCTGTAGTGCTTCTGTGGGGATCCGATCCGTGTTTCTGTTCCATTCAAGTGAATGGGTCGACATCACGGATGCGGGATGCACACGGCTGGTGCTCTGTGTATTGCGGAACCGCAGTATGTGGTCCACAATACGACCACAGGCACACAGCGGCCATGTGAAAGAGGCCTTACAAAGATGGGATTTATGGTGCACGTCCTCTTGTGCTTCCCATATTCCACAGATTTATATCACACAGCTACTTACAGTTGTGCTGATAAGTTTACATACCCTTGCAGAATTTATGATTTCTTAAAGGGGTATTCTCATCTTCCCTTTTTCATACTTACCTTCCTTGAGCGTGACGTTCACTTCCTGTATTCTTCTCCCGGCCGGGCCGCGCTTGCGCAGTAGACTGAAGATTCTCTCCCGGCCGGGCCGCGCAATGTCCTGAACGCGCACGGCGCCGCGCATGTGCCATGGTAACTTATTCCTGGCCTGTATAGTACAGAGTCGGCGTGCGCATTCGCGGCTCTGTACTATACTGGCCAGAAAGAAGTCATCATGGCGCATGCACGGCGGCATGCGCGTTCAGGACATTGCGCGGCCCAGCCGGGAGAGAATTTTCCGTCTTCTGCGCAAGCGTGGCCCGGCTGGATTCGACAGGAGAGGTGGCCGTGACCAGGGGAGACCAAAGACAACATCAGGTAAGAGGGGACTTATTTTCTAAAAAAGGATGGGAATTGGGTAATAAAATGTATTTAGAAAAATTATCACTGTCAAATCATTAACAGATTTAACAGTGATCATTAAGATGAGGATACCCCTTTTACCATTGTTCAAAGAATATGAATGATAACACGGACACTTTTCTCTTGCTCATGGTTAGTGGTCGGCTGAAGCCATTTATGTCAAACAACTGTGTTTACTCTTTATAAATCATAATCACAACACAAACTCCCCAAATGACCCTGATCAGAAGTTTACACTCCCCAGTTATTAATACCATGTATTGCCCCCTTTAACATCAATGACAGCTTGAAGTCTTTTGTGGTAGTTGTGGATGAGGCTCTTTATTTTCTCAGATGGTAAAACTGCCCATTCTTCCTGTTGAAAAAAATAAAGCAATTCCACCACAGTTTTACGTGATTTTTATTTTTGACATTCGATGTGCGATAAAACTGACTGGTTACTTTTATTCTACAGGTCAGATCGAATCCGGCAATACCTTATACAGGGAGTGCAGAATTATTAGGCAAGTTGTATTTTTGAGGATTAATTTTATTATTGAACAACAACCATGTTCTCAATGAACCCAAAAAACTCATTAATATCAAAGCTGAATATTTTTGGAAGTAGTTTTTAGTTTGCTTTTAGTTTTAGCTATTTTAGGGGGATATCTGTGTGTGCAGGTGACTATTACTGTGCATAATTATTAGGCAACTTAACAAAAAACAAATATATACCCATTTCAATTATTTATTTTTACCAGTGAAACCAATATAACATCTCAACATTCACAAATATACATTTCTGACATTCAAAAACAAAACAAAAACAAATCAGTGACCAATATAGCCACCTTTCTTTGCAAGGACACTCAAAAGCCTGCCATCCATGGATTCTGTCAGTGTTTTGATCTGTTCACCATCAACATTGCGTGCAGCAGCAACCACAGCCTCCCAGACACTGTTCAGAGAGGTGTACTGTTTTCCCTCCTTGTAACTCTCACATTTGATGATGGACCACAGGATCTCAATGGGGTTCAGATCAGGTGAACAAGGAGGCCATGTGTAATGCAAGGCACCAACAAACAGACCAGTGATTAGGGATGAGCGAACTCGAACTGTATAGTTCGGGTTCGTACCGAATTTTGGGGTGTCCGTGACACGGACCCGAACCCGGACATTTTCGTAAAAGTCCGGGTTCGGGTTCGGTGTTCGTCGCTTTCTTGGCGCTTTTGTGACGCTTTCTTGGCGCTTTTTGAAAGGCTGCAAAGCAGCCAATCAACAAGTGTCATACTACTTGCCCCAAGAGGCCGTCACAGCCATGCCTACTATTGGCATGGCTGTGATTGGCCAGAGCACCATGTGACCCAGCCTCTATTTAAGCTGGAGTCACATAGCACCGCCCGTCACTCTGCTCTGATTAGCGTAGGGAGAGGTTGCGGATGCGACAGTAGGGCGAGATTAGGCAGATTAACTCCTCCAAAGGACTTCACTTGATTAATCGATCGATCTGCAGCTGTGCATCATTGAGCTGCTGAAATTCAAATGCTCACTCACTGTTTTTAGGCTGCCCAGACTGTTTGTCAGTCACTTTTTTCTGGGGTGATCGGCGGCCATTTTGTGTCTTGTGCGGTGCTGCGACCAAGTGCATCCAAGCTGCGACCAAGTGCATTTAACCCTCAATGGTGTGGTTGTTTTTTGGCTAAAGCCTACATCAGGGTGAAGCTGTCACACCAAGTGCATTTAACCAGCAATAGTCTGTTCATTTTTTGGCCATATACTAAATCAGGGGCAAGCTGCGCCTGTCACCAAGTGCATTTAACCCTCAATGGTGTGGTTGTTTTTTGGCTAAAGCCTACATCAGGGTGAAGCTGTCACACCAAGTGCATTTAACCAGCAATAGTCTGTTTATTTTTTGGCCATATACTACATCAGGGGCAAGCTGCGCCCGTCACCAAGTGCATTTAACCCTCAGTAGTGTGGTTCGTCAAGCTGTGACACCAAGTGCATTTAACCAGCAATAGTCTGTTCATTTTTTGGCCATATACTACATCAGGGGCAAGCTGCGCCCGTCACCAAGTGCATTTAACCCTCAGTAGTGTGGTTGGTCAAGCTATCACACCAAGTGCATTTAACCAGCAATAGTCTGTTCATTTTTTGGCCATATACTAAATCAGGGGCAAGCTGCGCCCGTCACCAAGTGCATTTAACCCTCAGTAGTGTGGTTCGTCAAGCTGTGACACCAAGTGCATTTAACCAGCAATAGTCTGTTCATTTTTTGGCCATATACTACATCAGGGGCAAGCTGCGCCCGTCACCAAGTGCATTTAACCCTCAGTAGTGTGGTTCGTCAAGCTGTGACACCAAGTGCATTTAACCAGCAATAGTCTGTTCATTTTTTGGCCATATACTACATCAGGGGCAAGCTGCGCCCGTCACCAAGTGCATTTAACCCTCAGTAGTGTGGTTGGTCAAGCTATCACACCAAGTGCATTTAACCAGCAATAGTCTGTTCATTTTTTGGCCATATACTAAATCAGGGGCAAGCTGCGCCCGTCACCAAGTGCATTTAACCCTCAGTAGTGTGGTTCGTCAAGCTGTGACACCAAGTGCATTTAACCAGCAATAGTCTGTTCATTTTTTGGCCATATACTACATCAGGGGCAAGCTGCGCCCGTCACCAAGTGCATTTAACCAGCAATAGTGTGGTTATTTTTTGGCCATATCCCAGTCTAATTCTGTCACTAAATCCATACCGGTCACCCAGCGCCTAAATACTAGGCCTCAAATTTATATCCCGCTAAATCTCTCGTTACCGCTGTCCTGTTGTGGCTGGGAAAGTTATTTAGTGTCCGTCAAAGCACATTTTTTGTTCTGGGTTGAAGTACAATTCCCAATTTAGCAATTTCATAATTTAGTGGTTCCTGCTATATCAGAGCTATTTGAAATCTATCCCTAAAAGGGTATATAATATTCAAGGTGCACATAGGGTCATTCAGAATAACTTCACACACACGCTACTGTGCATTTCCAAGTCTAATTCTGTCACTAAATCCATACCGGTCACCCAGCACCTAAATACTAGGCCTCAAATTTATATCCCGCTGAATTTGAATACAATACATTGGGCCAAATAATATTTTTGTTGTTGTGGTGAACCATAACAATGAGAAAAACATCTAGTAAGGGACGCGGACGTGGACATGGTCGTGGTGGTGTTAGTGGACCCTCTGGTGCTGGGAGAGGACGTGGCCGTTCTGCCACATCCACACGTCCTAGTGTACCAACTACCTCAGGTCCCAGTAGCCGCCAGAATTTACAGCGATATATGGTGGGGCCCAATGCCGTTCTAAGGATGGTAAGGCCTGAGCAGGTACAGGCATTAGTCAATTGGGTGGCCGACAGTGGATCCAGCACGTTCACATTATCTCCCACCCAGTCTTCTGCAGAAAGCGCACAGATGGCGCCTGAAAACCAACCCCATCAGTCTGTCACATCACCCCCATGCATACCAGGGAAACTGTCTCAGCCTCAAGTTATGCAGCAGTCTCTTATGCTGTTTGAAGACTCCGCTGGCAGGGTTTCCCAAGGGCATCCACCTAGCCCTTCCCCAGCGGTGAAAGATATAGAATGCACTGACGCACAACCACTTATGTTTCCTGATGATGAGGACATGGGAATACCACCTCAGCATGTCTCTGATGATGACGAAACACAGGTGCCAACTGCTGCGTCTTTCTGCAGTGTGCAGACTGAACAGGAGGTCAGGGATCAAGACTGGGTGGAAGACGATGCAGGGGATGATGAGGTCCTAGACCCCACATGGAATGAAGGTCGTGCCACTGACTTTCACAGTTCGGAGGAAGAGGCAGTGGTGAGACCGAGCCAACAGCGTAGCAAAAGAGGGAGCAGTGGGCAAAAGCAGAACACCCGCCGCCAAGAGACTCCGCCTGCTACTGCCCGCCGCCATCTGGGACCGAGCACCCCAAAGGCAGCTTCAAGGAGTTCCCTGGCATGGCACTTCTTCAAACAATGTGCTGACGACAAGACCCGAGTGGTTTGCACGCTGTGCCATCAGAGCCTTAAGCGAGGCATTAACGTTCTGAACCTGAGCACAACCTGCATGACCAGGCACCTGCATGCAAAGCATGAACTGCAGTGGAGTAAACACCTTAAAACCAAGGAAGTCACTCAGGCTCCCCCTGCTACCTCTTCTGCTGCTGCCGCCTCGGCCTCTTCTGCTGCTGCCGCCTCGGCCTCTTCCTCCGCCTCTGGAGGAACGTTGGCACCTGCCGCCCAGCAAACAGGGGATGTACCACCAACACCACCACCACCACCTCCGTCACCAAGCGTCTCAACCATGTCACACGGCAGCGTTCAGCTCTCCATCTCACAAACATTTGAGAGAAAGCGTAAATTCCCACCTAGCCACCCTCGATCCCTGGCCCTGAATGCCAGCATTTCTAAACTACTGGCCTATGAAATGCTGTCATTTAGGCTGGTGGACACAGACAGCTTCAAACAGCTCATGTCGCTTGCTGTCCCACAGTATGTTGTTCCCAGCCGCCACTACTTCTCCAAGAGAGCCGTGCCTTCCCTGCACAACCAAGTATCCGATAAAATCAAGTGTGCACTGCGCAACGCCATCTGTGGCAAGGTCCACCTAACCACAGATACGTGGACCAGTAAGCACGGCCAGGGACGCTATATCTCCCTAACTGCACACTGGGTAAATGTAGTGGCAGCTGGGCCCCAGGCGGAGAGCTGTTTGGCGCACGTCCTTCCGCCGCCAAGGATCGCAGGGCAACATTCTTTGCCTCCTGTTGCCACCTCCTCCTTCTCGGCTTCCTCCTCCTCTTCTTCCACTTGCTCATCCAGTCAGCCACACACCTTCACCACCAACTTCAGCACAGCCCGGGGTAAACGTCAGCAGGCCATTCTGAAACTCATATGTTTGGGGGACAGGCCCCACACCGCACAGGAGTTGTGGCGGGGTATTGAACAACAGACCGACGAGTGGTTGCTGCCGGTGAGCCTCAAGCCCGGCCTGGTGGTGTGTGATAATGGGCGAAATCTCGTTGCAGCTCTGGGACTAGCCAATTTGACGCACATCCCTTGCTTGGCGCATGTGCTGAATTTGGTGGTGCAGAAGTTCATTCACAACTACCCCGACATGTCAGAGCTGCTGCATAAAGTGCGGGCCGTCTGTTTGCGCTTCCGGCGTTCACATCCTGCTGCTGCTCGCCTGTCTGCGCTACAGCGTAACTTCGGCCTTCCCGCTCACCGCCTCATATGCAACGTGCCCACCAGGTGGAACTCCACCTTGCACATGCTGGACAGACTGTGCGAGCAGCAGCAGGCCATAGTGGAGTTTCAGCTGCAGCACGCACGGGTCAGTCGCATTACAGAACAGCACCACTTCACCACCAATGACTGGGCCTCCATGCGAGACCTGTGTGCCCTGTTGCGCTGTTTCGAGTACTCCACCAACATGGCCAGTGGCGATGACACCGTTATCAGCGTTACAATACCACTTCTATGTCTCCTTGAGAAAACACTTAGGGCGATGATGGAAGAGGAGGTGGCCCAGGAGGAGGAGGAGGAGGAGGAGGAAGAGGGGTCATTTTTAGCACTTTCAGGCCAGTCTCTTCGAAGTGACTCAGAGGGAGGTTTTTGGCAACAGCAGAGGCCAGGTACAAATGTGGCCAGCCAGGGCCCACTACTGGAGGACGAGGAGGACGAGGATGAGGAGGAGGATGAGGAGGATGAGGATGAAGCATGGTCACAGCGGGGTGGCACCCAACGCAGCTCGGGTCCATCACTGGTGCGTGGCTGGGGGGAAAGGCAGGACGATGACGATACGCCTCCCACAGAGGACAGCTTGTCCTTACCCCTGGGCAGCCTGGCACACATGAGCGACTACATGCTGCAGTGCCTGCGCAACGACAGCAGAGTTGCCCACATTTTAACCTGTGCGGACTACTGGGTTGCCACCCTGCTGGATCCACGCTACAAAGACAATGTGCCCACCTTACTTCCTGCACTGGAGCGTGATAGGAAGATGCGCGAGTACAATCGCACGTTGGTAGACGCGCTACTGAGAGCATTCCCAAATGTCACAGGGGAACAAGTGGAAGCCCAAGGCCAAGGCAGAGGAGGAGCAAGAGGTCGCCAAGGCAGCTGTGTCAATGCCAGCTCCTCTGAGGGAAGGGTTAGCATGGCAGAGATGTGGAAAACTTTTGTCAACACGCCACAGCTAAGTGCACCACCACCTGATACGCAACGTGTTAGCAGGAGGCAACATTTCACTAACATGGTGGAACAGTACATGTGCACACCCCTCCACGTACTGACTGATGGTTCGGCCCCATTCAACTTCTGGGTCTCTAAATTGTCCACGTGGCCAGAGCTAGCCTTTTATGCCTTGGAGGTGCTGGCCTGCCCGGCGGCCAGCGTTTTGTCTGAACGTGTATTCAGCACGGCAGGGGGCGTCATTACAGACAAACGCAGCCGCCTGTCTACAGCCAATGTGGACAAGCTGACGTTCATAAAAATGAACCAGGCATGGATCCCACAGGATCTGTCCGTCCCTTGTCCAGATTAGACATTAACTACCTCCCCTTAACCATATTTTATTGGACTCCAGGGCACTTCCTCATTCAATCCTATTTTTATTTTCATTTTACCATTATATTGCGAGGCTACACAAAGTTGAATGAACCTCTCCTCTGTCTGGGTGCCGGGGCCTAGATATATATGCCAATGGACTGTTGCAGTGGTGGCTGACGTGAAGCCTCATTCTCTGCTATGACATGCAGACTAATTCTCTGCTGACATGAAGCCAGATTGTCTGTTACGGGACCTCTCTCCTCTGCCTGTGTGCTGGGCCTAAATATATGCCAATGGACTGTTGCAGTGGTGGCTGACGTGAAGCCTCATTCTCTGCTATGACATGCAAACTAATTCTCTGCTGACATGAAGCCAGATTGTCTGTTACGGGACCTCTCTCCTCTGCCTGTGTGCTGGGCCTAAATATATGCCAATGGACTGTTGCAGTGGTGGCTGACGTGAAGCCTCATTCTCTGCTATGACATGCAGACTAATTCTCTGCTGACATGAAGCCAGATTGTCTGTTACGGGACCTCTCTCCTCTGCCTGGCTGCTTGGCCTAAACTTATGAAAATGGACTGTTGCAGTGGTGGGTGACGTGAAGCCTGATTCTCTGCTATGACATGCAGACTGATTCTCTACTGGCATGAAGCCAGATTGTCTGTTACGGGACCTCTCTCCTCTGCCTGTGTGCTGGGCCTAAATATATGCCAATGGACTGTTGCAGTGGTGGCTGACGTGAAGCCTCATTCTCTGCTATGACATGCAGACTAATTCTCTGCTGACATGAAGCCAGATTCTCTGTTACGGGACCTCTCTCCTCTGCCTGGGTTCCGGGGCCTAAATATCTGAGAATGGACTGTTCCAGTGGTGGGTGACGGGAAGCCAGATTCTCTGCTATGGGACCTCTCGCCAATTGATTTTGGTTAATTTTTATTTATTTAATTTTTATTTTAATTCATTTCCCTATCCACATTTGTTTGTAGGGGATTTACCTACATGTTGCTGCCTTTTGCAGCCCTCTAGCCCTTTCCTGGGCTGTTTTACAGCCTTTTTAGTGCCGAAAAGTTCGGGTCCCCATTGACTTCAATGGGGTTCGGGTTCGGGACGAAGTTCGGATCGGGTTCGGATCCCGAACCCGAACATTTCCGGGAAGTTCGGCCGAACTTCTCGAACCCGAACATCCAGGTGTTCGCTCAACTCTACCAGTGATGAAAGCAAAAAGGTGTTTATTCACCAGAAACATAAACGTCCAGGACACTTGCTGGTAACAAGGAATAATAACAAAAAACCAGGCAAGGAGATTCCAGGAATAGTCCCAACCAGTGCTGAATGATGCTGTGCACTTGGCAGTCGAGTCACTCCAGATCTTGGGTCCGCTGTAAGGACAAAGTTCATGGCAGTCTTCAGTCACTAGGAGTTGTGACCTATACCTGGTTGAGGGAAAATAACAGTGGGCACTGATCACCCTAAGAGACCTCCTTTTAAATGCCTGCTGACCAATCCCAGGGTGCCAAGTGTCCACTACCATAGGTGAACAAATTGCCCTGCACCTGAGTACAAGGCCTAAGGCAATCACAAGTTGATCAACCCATGGCTGGCTCCCTAATCCACTTTGCTCTTGTGAGTCAGTATAATATGCGCCACTGGTCGACGAAGTGCATAAGAAGCGCGTACTCGCGACCGTGTATCCCTTTGCGAACCTGCCCTCGTGCGTACGCATGGACGCATGATTGACTCAGCGCGAGTATGCGAGCGCGTGGACCCAGATGCGGAAACGGAAGTCGCAGGAGACACCGGAGACAACCCTGGCCGCGGCGTCTTGTCACTCGCCTGGCCACTCTGTCCCCGGGACTCCGACGGTCCTCCCCTCCGATGTCCACACGAACGCATCTCCGCACTGGCTCGCAAAGGGGTCAGCGCTGGTGCATCAGAGACACGCATAACCTGTCCCGCAACTCCACGAGGACCCCTCTTGGTTCCCCTGGAGTGCAAAGCAGGTGAGGATCTTACATTACCCCCCCCTCGAGGAGGCGGCTCTGAAGACTCCAAGCAAGCTTTCCCCGGATTATCCCGGTGAAAGGCTGCCACCAACTCATCCGCATGCACCTGGCGAGCAGGTATCCAACATCTCTCCTCTGGACCAAAACCCTTCCAGTCCACCAAGTATTGAAGAGACCTTTGGACAAAACGAGAGTCCAAAATTCTGTTCACTTCGAACTCCGGTACCCCTTGGACCTCCAGCGGGGATGGGGTCTGAATGAAGGGAGCAGAGTCGGCTGCCGATTTGAGAAGTGAAACATGAAAGGTGTTTACTCCTTGGATCGACGGTGGAAGAGCAACCTTGTACGTAACTCGGTTGATCTTTTGTGTCACTGGGTATGGGCCAATGAATCGAGGACCCAACTTGGAAGATGGCTGACGCAGCGGAATGTTCCGGGTGGAGACCCACACCTGATCTCCCACCTTAAACTTTTGCTCTACGGTGCGATGACGATCAGCAAATTTCTTCTGTTGCGCCACCGCACTGCGGAGATTCCGCTGGGCCGACGACCAAATGGGACGCCTATCCTTGAACCACTGATCCACCACCGGTGAGTCAGTGGAGGGTCCGGCCAAAGAAGAGAGTCTTGGATCCCTGCCCCCCATGCACCTGAACGGAGACATCTTAGTGGAAGCATGCTCAGAGTTATTATAAGCCACCTCCGCAAAGGGTAGATACGCTGCCCATTCCTCCTGGCAGTCTGACACGAAGCACCGGAGATATTGCTCCAGGGTCTGGTTAGTCCTTTCCGTCTGACCGTTGGCCTCTGGGTGAAAACCAGAAGAAAAAGACAAATTAATACCCAATCGGGAGCAGAAAGAACGCCAGAAGCGGGAGATGAATTGCACTCCTCTGTCTGAAACAATGTCATCCGGCGCTCCGTGTAATCAAAAGACATGATTCAAGAACAGATCTGCCAATTCTCTGGCCGAGGGCAATCCAGGGAGTGGGATAAAATGGGCCATTTTACTAAAACGGTCCACCACTACCCAGATTACCGTACTTCCAGAGGACCTTGGCAAATCTGTGATGAAATCCATGGAAATGTGAGTCCATGGAGCCTGGGGAATAGGCAGTGGGAGTAAAGTCCCAGAAGGGGCAGACCGAGACAGTTTACATCTGGCGCAAACAGTACATGCCTGGATATAGGCCTTAACATCCACGGACATGTTGGGCCACCACACGTGACGTTTAACAAGGGCAAGTGTTTTTTTAACACCCAAATGCCCGGCAGACTTTGAGTCATGAATCTGTCGGATGACCTCCAATCGAAGGTTAATGGGTACGAACCATCGACCCTCGGGTTTGTCAGGTGGACTCTCTGCCTGTGAGGGCTCAAGAAGAGAGGACAAGTCCTCCATTACTTCTGCGGCCCCCAGGGCAGCAAGAAAACATTTAGTTGGGAGAATGGTTTCTGGCTCAGAGTCCAGGACGGAAGCAGCCTCAGGGAAGCAGCGGGACAGGGCATCTGCCTTCACGTTTTTGGAACCTGGTTTATAAGTGAGGCGGAAATTGAAGCGGGTGAAAAACAATGCCCACCTGGCTTGTCGGGAGTTGAGTCTTTTGGCACTCTCTAGATACTCCAAATTTTTGTGGTCAGTGTAAACCGTGATGGGATGTTCTGCACCCTCTAGCCAATGTCTCCACTCTTGAAAAGCCAATCTTACTCCCAGAAGCTCTCTATTGCCGATATCATAATTACACTCGGCTGGAGAGAGCTTCCGAGAGAAGAAGGCACAGGGATGTAACCTCTCGGGGTCCCCAGAATACTGTGAGAGAACTGCCCCTACACCGACCTCTGAGGCATCGACCTCGAGAACAAAAGGTCTGGAGGTGTCTGGATGAGTAAGAATTGGTGCCGTGCAAAAGGCCTGTTTCAGCGTCTCAAAGGCTCTGACTGCCTCTCTCGTCCACTTAGAAGGATTAGCTCCCTTCTTAGTGAGGTTGGTGAGAGGTACTACTATCGCAGAAAAATTCTTAATAAACTTGCGGTAGAAGTTGGCAAAGCCTAAGAAACGCTGCAACCCCTTAAGATCCTTAGGTTGAGGCCAATCCAAGACAGCAGAAAGTTTGGATGGGTCCATAGCCAATCCCTTTTCTGAGATAATGAACCCCAGGAAAGGCAACTCCTTCACCTCAAACAGACACTTCTCAAGTTTGGCATAGAGGTGGTTCTCCCTCAGCTTCTGGAAAACCTGACACACGTGTCTCCGATGAGAGACCAGATCCGAGGAGTAGATTAGTATGTCATCTAGATAGACAACAACACATCTATCCAAGAAATCTCTGAGAACATCGTTGATGAACTCCTGGAAGACCGCGGGAGCATTACAGAGACCGAAAGGCATCACGAGATACTCGTAATGCCCGTCTCTGGTATTAAATGCGGTCTTCCATTCGTCACCCTCTCTAATGCGAACTAAATTATAAGCACCCCTTAAATCGAGTTTGGTGAAGACTCGGGCCCCTGCCACCTGAGAAAACAGATCATCAATCAGAGGCAGTGGATACCGATTCTTCACCGTAATCCGATTAAGGGCACGATAATCGATGCAAGGTCTCAAGCCTCCATCCTTCTTCTCCACAAAGAAGAATCCAGCTCCAGCAGGGGAAGTGGATGGACGAATGAAATTCTTCTCAAGGTTCTCTTTAATATACTCCCGCTGAGCCTGAACCTCAGGCCCAGTGAGATTATAAAGATGCCCTCGTGGTGGCATGGTGCCTGGCAACAGGTCTATAGGACAATCATATGACCTGTGGGGAGGTAATACATCAGCCCCCTGAGGACTGAACACATCTCGGAAATTATGATACTGCTGTGGTAAAGTACTTAATACTTCCATGGAGGCTAGTGACAGGTCGGGACGAATGCACTTAGTAAGGCATTCCGTACTCCACTGACAGATAAGACCCGAGCGCCAGTCCACTACTGGATTATGAAGCCTTAACCTAGGGAGACCCAAAATCACGGGAGTGGATGGCATGTCAAGGACAAAAAGGCTTAAGGTCTCCCGATGATCAGCCCCCACGGTTACCTGTATTCCCGGAGTCATCCACACTGCACGACCATCTTGAAGAGGGGAACCATCAATCGCGGTCACTGACATGGTGGTTTTCGGCTGGATCAACGGGATGCCAAGTCGACGAACCAAGGTTGAGTCCACAAAATTCCCAGCGGCCCCAGAATCGATTAGTGCTGACAACTCATGGACCTTGTCTTGCCACCGTAAGGATATGGATACCATCACCCGGCTTGGAGGAGGGATAATAGCACCTAGGGGGTTCTCCTCTATGCCCCCTAGGTTCATTTGTTTCCCGCCGGCAGGAGGGGACAGGTTTTAACGAGGTGTCCAGACTTCCCGCAAAATAGGCACAGGCCTTTCTGTTGGCGACAAGCTCGTTCTGCCTGTGTGAGATGGGAGGATCCAACCTCCATTGGCTCTTCAGCCGATTTTAGAGGCCCTGGATGTGGTCGAGAGGATGAAAACCGGGACGACCGTTCCACTCGCCTCTCACGGATTCGCCTGTCGGCATCGATTGCCTGAGAGATAGCCATTTCCAACGAGAAGGGGGTAGGCAAGGCCAAAAGAAGATCCCGGACCGCATCCGAAAGTCCCAAACGGAAGCGATGGCATAGGGCTGCGTCGCCCCAGGTGGTGAAAGATGCCCATCGCCTGAATTCTGCAGCGTATTCTTCAGCTGGGCGGCGGCCTTGTTGAATATGCTCAAGATTGGTCTCTGCGGTGCGAGTACGATCCGGGTCATCATAAATCACAGCCATAGCCTCGAAGAAGGCATCCACTGACGAAAAAGCTGTATGGTCTTGAGGCAAGTTAAATGCCCAACGTTGGGGGTCTCCACGTAGCAGTGACATTACAATCCCAATTCTCTGCCTGAGAGTGCCAGAAGCCATCGGTCGTAACTGGAAATAAAGGAGACAGGAGTCCCTGAAGTTTAAGAACGCCTGTCGCTCTCCTGTGAAGGGGTCAGGCAGAGGGATCTTAGGTTCTGTTTGATGCCTTGCGATAGTGACGGGTAGTGCTGAGGTTCCCTGAATAAGCTGCTGAACCTCCTCCATCACAGTTGTCAGTTGCTCTTGGATTTGCGCTGCAGCGGCTGCTGGTATATTTGGGCGTCGTTGGAACAGCAGGTTAACGGCTCCCGTTAATTCATTCAGCTGCTGCTGGATCTTGTCCATGGCAACTGTTAGTTGGGCCCACTGTTCTGTAATGCAAGGCACCAACAAACAGACCAGTGATGAAAGCAAAAAGGTGTTTATTCACCAGAAACATAAACGTCCAGGACACTTGCTGGTAACAAGGAATAATAACAAAAAACCAGGCAAGGAGATTCCAGGAATAGTCCCAACCAGTGCTGAATGATGCTGTGCACTTGGCAGTCGAGTCACTCCAGATCTTGGGTCCGCTGTAAGGACAAAGTTCCTGGCAGTCTTCAGTCACTAGGAGTTGTGACCTATACCTGGTTGAGGGAAAATAACAGTGGGCACTGATCACCCTGAGAGACCTCCTTTTAAATGCCTGCTGACCAATCCCAGGGTGCCAAGTGTCCACTACCATAGGTGAACAAATTGCCCTGCACCTGAGTACAAGGCCTAAGGCAATCACAAGTTGATCAACCCATGGCTGGCTCCCTAATCCACTTAATATGCGCCACTGGTCGACGAAGTGCATAAGAAGCGCGTACTCGCGACCGTGTATCCCTTTGCGAACCTGCCCTCGTGCGTACGCACGGACGCATGATTGACTCAGCGCGAGTATGCGAGCGCGTGGACCCAGATGCGGAAACGGAAGTCGCAGGAGACACCGGAGACAACCCTGGCCGCGGCGTCTTGTCACTCGCCTGGCCACTCTGTCCCCGGGACTCCGACGGTCCTCCCCTCCGATGTCCACGCAAACGCATCTCCGCACTGGCTCGCAAAGGGGTCAGCGCTGGTGCATCAGAGACACGCATAACCTGTCCCGCAACTCCACGAGGACCCCTCTTGGTTCCCCTGGAGTGCAAAGCAGGTGAGGATCTTACACCATGTCATTAGATTTTCTTCTTTTATACCCTTTCTTGCCAGCCACGCTGTGGAGTACTTGGACGCGTGTGATGGGGCATTGTCCTGCATGAAAATCATGTTTTTCTTGAAGGATGCAGACTTCTTCCTGTACCACTGCTTGAAGAAGGTGTCTTCCAGAAACTGGCAGTAGGACTGGGAGTTGAGCTTGACTCCATCCTCAACCCGAAAAGGCCCCACAAGCTCATCTTTGATGATACCAGCCCAAACCAGTACTCCACCTCCACCTTGCTGGCGTCTGAGTCGGACTGGAGCTCTCTGCCCTTTACCAATCCAGCCACGGGCCCATCCATCTGGCCCATCAAGACTCACTCTCATTTCATCAGTCCATAAAACCTTAGAAAAATCAGTCTTGAGATATTTCTTGGCCCAGTCTTGACGTTTCAGCTTGTGTGTCTTGTTCAGTGGTGGTCGTCTTTCAAGCCTTTCTTACCTTGGCCATGTCTCTGAGTATTGCACACCTTGTGCTTTTGGGCACTCCAGTGATGTTGCAGCTCTGAAATATGGCCAAACTGGTGGCAAGTGGCATCTTGGCAGCTGCACGCTTGACTTTTCTCAGTTCATGGGCAGTTATTTTGCGCCTTGGTTTTTCCACACGCTTCTTGCGACCCTGTTGACTATTTTGAATGAAACGCTTGATTGTTCGATGATCACGCTTCAGAAGCTTTGCAATTTTAAGAGTGCTGCATCCCTCTGCAAGATATCTCACTATTTTTGACTTTTCTGAGCCTGTCAAGTCCTTCTTTTGACCCATTTTGCCAAAGGAAAGGAAGTTGCCTAATAATTATGCACACCTGATATAGGGTGTTGATGTCATTAGACCACACCCCTTCTCATTACAGAGATGCACATCACCTAATATGCTTAATTGGTAGTAGGCTTTCGAGCCTATACAGCTTGGAGTAAGACAACATGCATAAAGAGGATGATGTGGTCAAAATACTCATTTGCCTAATAATTCTGCACTCCCTGTATGTATAGTTTTTCTTGCGTTTTAATAGTGATAAAAAAATAAAAATATCCAATTTTTTTTGTCGCCATATTTTGAGCCCTATAACTTTTTTGTAATTATGTGTACGGAGCTGGGTTGGGGCTCATTTTTTGTGGGGCAATCTAAACTTTTTACTGATACCATTCTGGGGTGTTTAAGACTTTTTGATCACTTTTATTTACATTTTTGTAGCAAATGAAGTGACCAAAAACGGCGAATCGGACATTTGGACTCTTTTTTTTCTTCTGTTTTGCTGTTTGCCGTATGGGGAATATATTTTTATACAATGGGCGTTTTTACACATTGCAAAACCCATGTTGTGTCTTTTATTTTAATTTTGGGAAAAGGGGGGTGATCTGAATATTTATGGTTTTTTTTACACTTTTTTATAGTTCCCAGGTTACACACACATCTCTGTAACACAGTACACAGCTCTGCTACATGCGGTTAGACAAACTGCTCTATATACACAGTACACAGCTCTGCTACCTGCAGGTTGCACATACATCCCTGTAACACAGTACACAGCTCTGCTACATGCAGGTTACACATACAGCTCCGCTACACAGCACACAGCTCTGCTACATGCAGATTACACATACAGCTCTAATACACAGTACACAGCTCTGCTACATTCAGGTTACACATACAGCTCTGCTACACACTACACAGCACTGCTACATGCAGGTTACACATACAGCTCTGCTACACAGTACACAGCTCTGCTACATGCAGGTTACACATACAGCACTGCTACATAGTACACAGCTCTGCTACATGCAGGTTACACATACAGCTCTGCTACACAGTACACAGCTCTGCTACATGCAGGTTACACATACAGATCTGCTACACAATACACAGCTCTGCTACCTGCAGGTTACACGTACATCTCTGTAACACAGTACACAGCTCTGCTACCTACAGGTTACACATACAGCACTGCTACATAGTACACAGCTCTGCTACATGCAGGTTACACATACAGCTCTGCTACATAGTACACAGCACTGCTACATGCAGGTTACACATACAGCTCTGCTACACAGTACTCAGCTCTACTACATGCAAGTTACACATACAGCTCTGCTACACAGTTCACAGCTCTGCTACCTGCAGGTTACACATACAGATCTGCTACACAGTACACAGCTCTGCTACCTACAGGTTACACATACATCTCTGTAACACAGTACACAGCTCTGCTACATGCAGGTTACACATACAGATCTGCTACACAGTACACAGCTCTGCTGCCTGCAGGTTACACGTACATCTCTGTAACACAGTACACAGCTCTGCTACATGCAGGTTACACATACAGCTCTGCTACACAGTACACAGCACTGCTACATGAAGGTTACACACACATCTCTGTAACACAGTACACAGCTCTGCTACATGCTGTTACACACACATCTCTGTAACACAGTACACATCTCTGCTACACAGTACACAGCACTGCTACCTGCAGGTTGCACATACATCCCTGTAACACAGTACACAGCTCTGCTACATGCAGGTTACACATACAGCTCTGCTACACAGTACACAGCACTGCTACATGCAGGTTACACGTACAGCACTGCTACACAGTACACAGCTCTGCTACATGTAGATTACACATACAGCTCTGATACACAGTACACAGCTCTGCTACATGCAGGTTACACATACAGATCTGCTACACAGTACGCAGCTCTGCTACATGCAGGTTACACACACAGCTCAGCTACACAGTACACAGCTCTGCTACATGCAGGTTACACGTACATCTCTGTAACACAGTACACAGCTCTGCTACATGCAGGTTACACATACAGCTCTGCTACACAGTACACAGCACTGCTACATGCAGGTTACACATACAGCTCTGCTACACAATTCACAGCTCTGCTACATGCAAGTTACACATACAGCTCTGCTACACAGTTCACAGCTCTGCTACATGCAGGTTACACATACAGCTCTGCTACACAGTACACAGCACTGCTACATGCAGGTTACACATACAGCACTGCTACACAGTACACAGCTCTGCTACATGCAGGTTACACATACAGCTCTGCTACACAGTACACAGCTCTGCTACATGCAGGTTACACCTAAAGATCTGCTACACAGTACACAGCTCTGCTACCTGCAGGTTACACGTACATCTCTGTAACACAGTACACAGCTCTGCTACATGCAGGTTACACATACATCTCTGTAACACAGTACACAGCTCTGCTACCTGCAGGTTACACGTACATCTCTGTAACACAGTACACAGCCCTGCTACATGCAGGTTACACATACAGCTCTGCTACACAGTACACAGCACTGCTACATGCAGGTTACACATACAGCTCTGCTATACAGTTCACAGCTCTGCTACATGCAGGTTACACATACAGCTCTGCTACACAGTTCACAGCTCTGCTACATGCAGGTTACACATACAGCTCTGCTACACAGTACACAGCACTGCTACATGCAGGTTACACATACAGCACTGCTACACAGTACACAGCTCTGCTACATGCAGGTTACACATACAGATCTGCTACACAGTACACAGCTCTGCTACCTGAAGGTTACACATACAGATCTGCTACACAGTACACAGCTCTGCTACCTGCAGGTTACACATACATCTCTGTAACACAGTACACAGCTCTGCTACATGCAGGTTACACATACAGTTCTACTACACAGTGCACAGCTCTGCTACCTGCAGGTTACACATACAGATCTGCTACACAGTACACAGCTCTGCTACCCGCAGGTTACACATACAGCTCTGCTACCTGCAGGTTACATATACATCTCTGTAACACAGTACACAGCTCTGCTACATGCAGGTTACACACACATCTCTAGTACAGAGCTCTATTTGATGGCTACTGTTCTGTACACTCTACCAGCTGCTGTGCACATCTAACCCCTCCCACACACGTGACTCGTCACATGGTCATGACGTCATCACAGGTCCTTTGCCTCTCCAGCAGCTAGCAGCTCCGTCAGGTGAAGAGTGTGTGTAGTAGGGCGTATTTTGAGTTAGGGAGGACGGAGTTTTGGCTGATGTCTGAGGGAGGACAGAGTTTTAGCTGATGTCTGAGGTCTGATGGAGTTTTGCCTGACGTAGGACGGAGTTTTGTCTGATGTCTGAGGTCTGATGGAGTTTTGGGTGAGGGAGGACGGAGTTTTGTCTGATGTCTGAGGTCTGATGGAGTTTTGCCTGATGGAGGACGGATTTTTGTCTGATGTCTGAGGTCTGATGGAGTTTTGCCTGATGGAGGACGGAGTTTTGTCTGATGTCTGATGGAGGACGGAGTTTTGTCTGATGTCTGAGGTCTGATGGAGTTTTGCCTGACGTAGGACGGAGTTTTGTCTGATGTCTGAGGTCTGATGGAGTTTTGGGTTAGTGAGGACAGAGTTTTGTCTGATGTCTGAGGTCTGATGGAGTTTTGCCTGATGGAGGACGGAGTTTTGTCTGATGGAGTTTTGGGTGAGGGAGGACGGAGTTTTGGACAAGGGAGGACAGAGTTTTGTCTGAGGTCTGATGGTGTTTTGGATGAGGGAGGTTTGTCTAAAGTCTGAGGTAGGAGGGAGTTTTGCCTGACTGAGGATGGAGTTGTGGATGATGTCTGACGATGTCCTAATATGTATGCCGTACAAATGTGTATGAATGAGCCCTCAGTGTCTAAGCATCTCCAACATTTCGATGAGGATGAGGGAAAGATCCTATGTAACCTTGTTGGGGTGTAGTACCATCTTGTAATCAACTTGTAATAATTCTCTTGCAGGCGTACACACCTAGATATTTTATTGGTTTGAGACGGCAATGTTTTTATTTCGTCAGAAGAGAACTTAATATTTAGATCTTTCTCCCAGCTCTTAATGAAAGGGGGCGTAATTGTTTGTGGTGTTTCAAGTAGGGAGGTATATATTTTGGAGATTTTCTTATTTGGTTCATTTCTTCCTAAGATCATTTGTTCGAATTGGGTGGGGATGTCCTGGCACTGAAACCGTTTTCCTGAGGTGGCTTTTAAGACGTGGTCGTACTGAAAGTGAGTTAGATTTCCTAATTGGGGATGCTCTAAAGGAACCTCTTCTCCCTCCTGACGGGTACAAAAGATATCGTGTATCGGGGTGGTATTCACCTTAGGCCCTACTCCTAACGTAGACCTAAATTCTGAGGTGGAATCCCACAAAACATCTTTAACCTGTAATAATGTCAAGGTTTGCTCTGATATCAGTTTCCTCGACACTCCCGTGAACCACACCTTGAGGGTGTTGCGTGTAAGAGGGTTGTTTAGGAAGTCTGGTACTCCTAAACCACCTAATTTCTGGTGTTTAATCATTTGGCTGGAAGGCAGTCTAGGTCTGGCACTACTCCAGAGGAAGCGCGTCAGTATCCCCTTTAGCTGTAGGAAAAAAGTTCTAGTTCTAGATACACAGATTGGCAGAGCTTGTAAATAGTAGAGCACTTTCGGGAGGACTATCGACTTGATTAAGGTTCTACGGCCAAACCAAGAGGTAAACGGCAGGTCCCATGAAGTCATAAGATCTTTAATATTGCGTGGAATGCTTTTAAAAATTTTTGCATACAGGTCTGAGCAGCGGGAAGTGATATTCACGTCTAGGAAGGGAATGCTGCTATTGGACCAAGTGAAAGGAATGTTCTGTTCTAAAAGGGATTGTGTTTGTGTATCTAGCGAAACATTCAAAACTTGTGACTTAGAGAAGTTGACCTTAAAATTAGACAGGGCGCCAAAGTACTCCAACAGAGTATGAATCGCTGGGAAAGCTTCAATGGGGTTCGTGATAATGAGGAGGAGGTCATCTGCTAATGCAGCTAAGGAATGGGTTTTCCCTTTTATGGTCAATCCCTGGATCTTTTGATCTTGTCGTACAGCTTGTAACAATGGCTCTACTGACAGAATGAAAAGAAGCGGGGAGAGAGGACAGTCCTGCCTGGTGCCGTTACTAATTGTGAAAGGGGGGGAAAGTGTGTTATTCACCAGAACTCTTGCGCTTGGATTGCCATACATAGCCATTACTACCATAAAAAAGCTCTCTGGTATGCCAAAGGCCTTCAGTGCAGCACACATAAAAGACCAGTTCACTATCAAAAGCCTTCTCGGCATCCATGCTGAGAAGAACTAGTGGAGTGGATGTAGAGTTAGCATGGTGTATAATATTGATCAGGCGACTTATATTCATTCTTCCCTCACGACCTCCAACAAAACCCACTTGGTCCATATGTATCAACTGGGGTAAGAGCAACTGGAGGCGAGAGGCTAGCATCTTAGCTAGTAATTTCAGGTCTATAACTGGCGCATAATGAGGGATCTTTCCCTTCCTTGGGGATAATTGTTATTTGGACTGCTAACATGTGTGGATGCAGGGGTCTTCCTTCCCATAAAGAGTTACATACAAGTAAAAATCTGGGCAGGAGGGATGTATGGAAAAATCGTAGTATTTCATCGGCAATCCGTCCGGGCCTCGGCTTTTATGTAGGGGTGAGTCTTTAAGAGCTTTCTTCAGTTCAACAATGTCAAACGGACGGGATAGCACCTGTGATTGCTCTCTCTTTAGCTTGGGCAGCTCAAGTTTTGAAAGCCATTGCGTCAAGTCTAAAAGTTTAGCTTGACTTTCAGAGGTGGATATCCCCTGACTTAGATTATATAGCTTAGTGTAATATTCTGTGAAACATGTCGCTATTTGCTCAGTTTGGTAATCCGTTTGTGCCGGGGAAGGCTTAAGTTTTTGAATATAGGAGTGGGCTTTCCGTTTTTTCAGTTGGGACAGCATAAATTTAGAGGCCTTGTCGCCATGAGCGTAGTATTTAAACTTAGCTGACAAGAATAACTTTGCCGACTTAGAATTCAGCAAGTTTTTCATTTGCGATCTATGGAGGTCAAGTTGTTTTAGTACTTCAGGTGTCTGTCTTCTTTTGTGCAAGGATTCCGCCCTGTATATTTGGCTCTGCAGGTCAATTATATCTGCCTCTATACGTTTTTTGAGATATGATCCTAGGGAGATGAAGTGTCTCCTCACCACTGCCTTATGCGCTTCCCATACCGTGCCAGGAGATATTTCTGGGGAGTCATTGAGAGCAAAATACTCTTCAATCTTTTCCTTTATGCTCTCCAAATTTTGCAGATTGTGCAGGAGGGTTTCATTGAGTCGCCAAATCATTTCTTTTTTTGGGGGATATTGGTCAAATGGAAACTCTCAAAAACTGGTGCATGGTCCGACAACAATATGGAGCCAATTGATGTCGTAGTGCAATAAGACAGCAGCGAGGTGGACACAAAGACATAATCCAACCTTTGGTAGGATTTGTGCGCCGATGAATAATAAGTGTAGTCTTTTTGTCTCGGGTGAAGGGCCCTCCAACTATCTACTAGCCCTACGTTAGTGATGTTTCTTCTGATAGACCTCAGCGCTACATGTGAAACTGATGATCTCCCGAGGGAAGTGTCCACTTCTGGGAAAATAGCTACATTCAAGTCTCCACCTAAAATTGTTGGGCCTTCTACGAACCCCTGGAGTAGTGCCAATGTGTTCCCTAACCAGGCCGCCTGTGCCGTATTCGATACATATATACTTCCTAACATATATATCTGCTGTCCTATTACTCCTTTGACAAAGATATACCTTCCCTCTGTGTCGACAAGGGATGAACGCACCTCAAAGGGAACATGCCTATGGATTGCTATGCTGACCCCTGCTAGGCAGAAGTTGGTGAGGTTCTATGAAACCACTAATTATAAGTCATGTGGTTAAGTTTGGGTACATGATTCGTCCTGAAATGGGTCTCCTGTAGAAGTAAAATTTCTACTTTTTGCTTCCTCATTAAAGCACAGATCTGACCCCTTTTAGTAGGTGCGTTCATCCGCCGCACATAAAATGAACATACTTTGACTACCGCCATTCACATTTTAGGATTTCCAGTTCTCTGCTAGTAAAATAAAAAGGTAAATCCAGCATATAAAGTACAGACTCATCACTGTCGCAAATAACAAAACTAAATAATTCTGGCAACTGAGAAATCGCACAACTCCTGGCTAATACAGCAATCTCAAAAGCATATGCAGGTTTCATAGGTGCGGTCCTTAGCTTCTTAAAGGGTTTCTACCACTTAGGCGTCACATATTTGGCTGTCAGACACTAGCGATCCGCTAGTGTCTGCTCTGGCCAACCATCCTAATATAATTGCTTTTGGGACGGTGGTTTGGCTAAAATAACTACTTTTATTAATATGCTAATGAGCCTCTAGGTGCTATGGGGGCGTCATTAGCACCTAGAGGCTCCGTCTACCTTTAGAAACTGCCGCCCCCAGCGCGTCCCTCCAGCCCGCCCATCTCTTCCTGAATGCGATCCTCGTATGTATTCTGCGCATGCGCAGTAAATGTCTGACAGCTTCCTGCTCAGACATCTCCACTGCGCCTGTGCCTCGGAGCACTATGGCGTCATCGCGCAGGCGCAGTGGAGATGTCTGAGCAAGGAAGCGGTCAGACATTCGCTGCGCATGCGCAGAATACATACGAGGATCGCATTCAGGAGGAGATGGGCGGGCTGGAGGGACGCGCTCGGCGGCGGCAGTTTCTGAAGGTAGACGGAGCCTCTAGGTGCTAATGACGCCCCCATAGCACCTAGAGGCTCATTAGCATATTAATAAAAGTAGTTTTTTTAGCCAAACCACCGTCCCAAAAGCAATTATATTAGGATGGTTGGCCAGAGCAGACACTAGCGGATCGCTAGTGTCTGACAGCCAAATATGTGACACGAAGTGGTAGAAACCCTTTAATGCAAACTATATCTAACAAGAACATCAACATAGCTCCTTTCAGGAACAACAGGTGGTTCTCATGAGTAGTTATGAGAATCGTGGGCGTAGGCTGCCACCTAGAGGATCCAGAGGGGTGGGCAGGCAGCTTATGCAACACAGGAACAAAACGGGGTTAAAAAGCATTATTCTAACCAAAGTGCAACCTAGATATAACATAAGGCACATGTGTTATTGAACTTTAGGCTTATGCAATATATACTCAGTCTTTTCCAAATGGGGGACTGCAGGAACGGCGTTTCTCAAATCTTCTCCTCTGACGCTGTGGTCTTCCCAAACTCACCGGCGTCCAGGGGGTAATCAACGGCAAAGCTGGGAGCTGGGTAAGTTCTTGAACTGGTTTCCAGTCCTCTATCTGCAGATCCGCAATGTCCAGCTTGTCGTGGATTCTTCTGAGGTCTGCTGGTGATCTGACCGTGCTCTTCCTATCTGGGAAATTGATCAGCAGACCAAAGGGATACAGCCAGCGGTAAGTCACCTTGCGGTCTCTCAATACATCCAGCAACGGTTTGAGCGCTTTCCTTTTTCTCAGGATCAGCTGTGAAAGGTCCTGATAAAACAGGATATTGGAGCCTGCAAAAGAGACATGCGGCGTAGATCTTGCTGCTTTAAGTATGCTTTTTTTTAGCCTGGAAGCTGTTCAGTTTGCACACTATATCTCTTGGGGGTTCAGTTGGTCCTGTCGGCGGGCGCAGGGCTCTGTGAGCTCTCTCCAGTGTGAAGTCCAGGTTTTCGCCCTCCTGTACTAAATTTTTGAAGAAGTACGCCAGCGTGAACATAATAGCGTCCGCTTGTATGGATTCTGGGAAACCTCTAAGTCTGAGGTTATTCCACCTGCCCCGGTTGTCCTGATCTTCAATCTGACTATACAGAGAATTCAGGTGGGCCTGTGCATGGTCCATGTTATGGGAGATCGCAGTGTTAAAGTCCACTATGGATGCCTGTGTGGTTTCCAGCACTTCCACCCGGTCACTTTGCTGTTTAAGATCCTGTTTCAATTCTTTAAGCTCCAGGACCAGTGGGTCTAGTGCCTCCACTAATAACTGTCTCATGAAAGCCCTAGAAACAGGCAGGTCCTCTTTTACAGCAGGAGCAGCCGCTTCACTGCCGTCTCCGTCATCGGAGTCAGAAGCCTCCGGCGTCTCTGCTCTCGGCGCCATCTTGTCAGCTCGCCTCACACTCTGGGGACCCGCTTTCCTCACGAAACGGTCCAAATCCCCTTGCCCTGGTAGCGATTTGCCTGTCCCAGGGGTCTCTTTAGCTTTAGCTTTTGTAGATTTACCCATGTTGGGGCTTTAGAATGCCTTTAATATGCCTGCACACCGACGATCCTCTGCAGAGTTCACACGGGGGCGTGAATCTGACTCTGCTGCTAGGCTCCGCCCCCTCCATCTACAACTTTTTAGAGGGTCAGCTCACCAGCATGCCCGCACCTCAAATCTTTTACAGGGTCAGCTCACCAGCAGGCCAGCAACTCAAATCTTTTACAGGGTCAGCTCACAAGCAAGCCCTCGCATATAATTTTTTAGAGGGTCAGCTCACCAGCAGACCCACACCTAAAATCTTTTACAGGGTCAGCTTACCACCAGGCCCGCACCTAAAATCTTTGACAGGGTCAGCTCACAAGCAGGCCCTCGCATATACTTTTTTACAGGGTCAGCTCACCAGCAGGCTCTCACATTTTATTTTTTACAAGGTCAGCTCACCAGCAGGCCTTCACCTACAATCTTTTACAGGGTCAGCTCACCAGCAGGCCTTCACCTAAAATCTTTTACTGGGTCATCTCACCTGCAGGCCCGCAGAGAAAATCTTTTACAGGGTCAGATCACCTGCACCTATTTATTTTAGCTTGTAACCTAAATCCCTAAAATAATTTTTAAGGATGCTCCACCTACCTCTAACTTCCGATATTCCGATATGGACCATGACTGCTGGATCTTCTCCAGCCCCTTCCAGTAATCTGTCAACCTGATCTGCGATGTGTCGAACTCAAGCGCCAGGAAGACAACATACCGTTCGACGACCCCTGTCTTTGTGACAGATCGCCCTATCTGTACCACTAATAATTGTGTATCCTATTACCAGCACCTGTCTGGCCTGTCCTGCTCTCCTGGTCCCCTGCTTACTGGAGATGACATTCCCCTGACTGGCAGAGGAAGGTTCCGGCTGCAGCAGTGCTCTCCCTGAACTGACATCCCCCTCATCTGCCAACCTTGCAAACTTGTTGGGGTGTGTCAGATCAAGACTAGCCTCCCTGGCACTCTTCCCTCTACCCCGCTTTCTAACTGTTATCCAGCTACCTAACTCACTTTCCTGAGCCTCCTCGCTACCACCCTCCCCCGCATCTACCCCATAGAGTGCTTGCTCAGTGAGCAGCAAACTCTTTTCTAAATTGTCAATGCTTTTCAGTGTTGAAACTTGCCCGGTTAGATACACCATGTGTGATTCCAAACGGGCAATTTGCTCACATTTTGAACAAAGATATGTACCCTCAAACGGCTGTTCCAGGACTGCATACATTAGACAAGATGTGCACTGGACTGCGCTGTCAATAATGGAACACATACTAAATGGGGATTACACAAGAAAAGAGAAAAAATATAATATAGTGCAGTGATAAGAATCTAACTTACTGTAGTCCCCTCCCTAAGTCCCGAATCTCAAGTCACATAGTCTAAAGTCACACACTTAATACAAACACACACTTGAAATAAAACACGCAATAAGACGTGCGAACACTCACAAACTTGCGTTGTTTGTCTGCTTGTATAAGTGCAGCTCTCAAACCAGACTGTGGCAGGGTTTTGGTGTCTGCCTCCAGAGCAGAATGGAGACTGATCGGAGGCAAACTGATGCATTCTGAGCGGATCCTTTTTCATTTAGAATGCATTAGGGCAAAACGGATACGTTTTGGACTGCTTGTGAGAGCCCATGATAGATCTCACAAACGGAAAGCTAAAACACCAATGTGAAAGTAGCCTTAGTCATCCTGCAGGCTCAATGCTATAAAAAACAAAAATCCCCATGCCAGAATTACAATTTTTGTGCCAATTCGCCTCCAAAAAATAATTGAATAAAAAAATATCAAAACATTGTATTTACCACAAAATGATACAAATAAAAACTAAAGCTCTCCCTGCAAAAACAACAAGCCCTCACACAGCTCGAGTAACAGAAAAATAAAAAAAACTTATGGGTATCAGAATATGACGACACAAAGAATTTTTTAAAAAAGCTATATATCATATTATTTTTACTGCATTGTAAAAGGCGTATAAATTAAGCCCAAAAAGCAAAGGGAAATTATTTTTTCCGTTTTACCCCACAAATAATTTTATACTGTTTCTGAACATTGTATGAACCATTAAATTGTACCATTGTAAAACAAAACACGTCGCACAAAAAACAAGCACCTTTATGACTATGGCAAAGGGAAAAAGTTATACAGTAGCTCTTTTCAGCCAGGGAAAGAAAAATGAAAGTATTGGCCCCAAAATTAGTTTGGTCCATAAACGGAATGTGTCATCAGAAAATGACATGATGTTTACGTCACATTTTTTGTTAAACATATTTTTTTTAATTAAAAAAAAAATCTATATAATGTCAATGGTCAATGTAGCTGAATCACGGATAGTGTTGCAGAAAACAAGAAGTAACAAATAAAGATCCAACTGACTTGATCCCAAAACTAAGGAACAAAAGGGTGAGCCCTATTAAAGCCCTATAGCTCTCCCTGACTGCTCAGCCCATGCAAAGATCTCTGTGATAGAAAGTTGCATGTCCACGTACCTAGACTGAGTGACACCTGAAACCCCTATAATAGTGAGGGGATACGACCACCGGCTCCCTGCACTTAATACGGAGGGAGTCAGGGTCACCTAGGATCAAGCCAACAGGAAAACACAAATAAAGTAACAGACTTATCTGAAGAGCCAGCAGTTGCAGCATCTAGCAGTGAGCACTATCAAGGAAGTTGTATAAACCGCAAAGTGAGGCAGTATGGGAGGGGATATAAAGGGAGGCAATTACCGCTAATAGATGACAGCTGGGAGAGGGAGAAGAGATGTCAAAGTGAAACCAAAACAACAGACCATCATGCAGGAGGTACTGAAGTACGTCTATCAGAACTTCTCAGAGATCTGGCGGTGACAAGCTGCTTTCAAAAGACAGCAAATCTTAACATATTTTAGGCCTAGTGGTCAGTGAGAAAGCAGCAAGATTATTTACAATTTTTTTTTCTTGTGTGTGGTAGTTTCCTGTTTACATCAAAATTAAACTTTTTGGGGTTCCCTTTGCCAGGCAGCACAGAGTTGTCATAGTCTCATTACTTAAAACGGGATTAGACAAAATGACAATGGACTCTAAGGCCTCATGCACACGGCCTTTGTTTTGGTCCGCATCCGATCCGCAGTTTTGGCGGCTCGGATGCAAACCCATTCACTTCAATGGGTCCACAAAAGATGCGGGCAGCACTCCGTGTGCTGTCCGCATCCGTTGCTCTGTCCTGTGGCCCCGCAAAAAAAATATAACATGTCCTATTCTTGTCAGCGCTTTGCGGACAAGAATAGGCAGTTATATTAAAGGCTGTCCGTGCCGTTCTGCAAATTGCGGAACGCGCACGGACGCTATCCGTGTTTTGCGGATCCGCGATTTGCGGACCGCTAAACACCCCACGGTCGTGTGCATGTAGCCTTAGTTTCATGTTCAGTTCTGTGTATGCTGTATGTGAACTATGCTTAATATTCCATGGTAAAAATTAGTTTTCCCATTTTTTTTCTCTCTAGGTTAAGGCCTGGGCAAAGGAACAAAGTTGTGCAAGTCTCATTATACCAAGACATATAAGCAATTATCCATGTGCTAGTGACATCATATGCATCATTATATAAGAAGGGTTATCTGTCTGTAGAAAACCCATGATCAAATATCTAATGAGGTAGATAGGCCACCACTTAAATGCAGACAATCCCTTTAAGCTGACCATTGACAATAGAGAGGCATAAGCTGTCAGATGTTTGGTCATATACCACAGATATTTCCCTGGACAGAGACATAGCTACAGGTAGTGCTGAGGCAGCAGTTCTACCTGGTATGTCATGCTTGACGGAACCTATAGCCCCTCAAACTATGGCATGGTCTCTGGTAGAAGCAGCAAACAAAGCAAAGGATGTTCTTCTATGATATCCATCTATTAGACAAAATAATCATAAACAACAGATTTTCAACAGGTTTCAGCTACTTTCACACTTGCGTTTAACTTTTCCAGTATTGAGATCCGGCAGAGGATCTCAACACGAGAAAAAAGCTTCCGTTTTGTCCCCATTCATTGTCAATGGGGACAAAACTGAACTGAACGGAATGCTCCAAAATGCATTACGTTCCATTTGGTTGCAATCCCATACCAGAGAGAAAACCAACAGACTTCCAATGATGTTCATGCTGGATCCGCCATTGTTATTTTAAAGATAATACAACCGGATTCGTTCATAACAGATGCAGCCGGTTGCATTATCAGAAACTGAAGCATTTTTTCTGATCCCTGCTGGATCAGACAAAAACGCAAGTTTAAAAGTAGTAGCCTTAGGCCTCATGCACACGAGCGTTTTTTTTCTCGGGCCGCAAAACGTGGTTCCGTTGTTCCGTGATCCGTGGCCGTTTTTGCTTCCGTTGTGCTTCCGTGTGCCCGTGTTCCCGTTTTTTTTGCGGCCCGTCAGAAATCTAGGAATGGTTAAAAAAATGTCATTTTAATATCTCCACCCAGGATACTGGTATAAATCAGGGGCACCTGAGTATGCATTGGTGGCCATTTTCTGTAGTCTTTCCAGAGTACAGAGGTTATTTTGGCTGCTTCTCTTTGCTGTATCACCATGTCTGATTCTGAGGACGAGGTCGTGCTGCATTGGCTGGTTTCTCGGCGTTGGGGACAGCGCACTCCTTTGATGAATGAGGAACCGAGTAGAAGGCGACGATTTTGGGTCCATCCGATTGTTTCACAACGGCACCGGAAAGGACACTTCCATACGCTATACCAAGATCTTCGCCACCATCCGGAGAAGTTCTTTGCCTTCTGTCGGATGTCAGTGGGTACCTTTGACCGATTGCTGTCGTCTCTACGTACTGTCCTTACCTTTATGGACACCAATATGAGGCGCAGCATTTCACCTGAGGAAAGGCTCATCGTCACGTTGAGGTAAGCAGTATTGTACTTGTAAAGTTTCACCAGTAATGTGCAAGGCTTGTGTCAGGGAGAACATGTGCTCGAAAATGGCTGCTGTGAAACATGTGCTACTGTTTCCTGAAGTCCCCTTCTTTTTAAATCCTATTTTTCTTGTTTTTATTTTTATTTTTATTTAACCTCTTGAAAACCTGCGACATATGATTCTTTTTTTTGGGGTTAGGTTTATTTTAGCAGCTTTCAAACGTGTGTTCATCTAAAGGGCTCCACACACTCCATGATTCGTCGCCATTCGCCTGTAGTTTGTTTAAAATTGTGTTTTTAGTCAGTCACTCAGCCATGTTACTGCAGGCTGTTACATGCCTTGTTTGGCTTCTAGACAATTTTCCACAAATACAGGTGTATTCGTTTGTGTTTAGGAGTGTGTGAACGAATTGGGTCACTCTGTCAGGTTCTCTAGCGGCGTGTACCACCTATTATAAGTCTATATCCCAGTCTGTTCACTTTTTTAGGGGATTGTGCTGCTGCCAACCCCTCAGATTTCCTTGTAATGTTCACATAATGGCTATTGCTCACAGATTTCGATCCTTGCACATGACTATCTGCATTTTACAAAGGGTAGAAACACTGTTTATGTAAAAATTTAGTGTTAGTACTGGCCCTACCCCAAATGATGCTCTGGTATGGTTTGTATTCCCCATTGCCAATATAATTTAGTTTAAGCATCCATGGACATGGTGCAGTGATGGCAAGCCGTTTTCAGACAGAGTTGCGACTGGTCATCCATCATTTGTCTACTTTACTGCCAAAAGCACACCAGACAATTTTGCAGGAATACTGTAGTACAATATAGTTGGGCCTTTAGGTTTTTAACCATTTGCGAGACAATGCATGAATTCAGTCCATGCCGCCTGTTGCTTGAATTGTGTGCTTTCGGCAGATCAATGCTATGTAAAGTCTAGGGTGTATATTTGTTAACCCTTGAATTTACAATGTGTGTGGCCGCACACAGAGAGGCCCTTCCCATAGGTTACGCTCCACTAGACATAGTGTGGTTTAAAAACATGTAGTGTATAGAACGTTGTTAAGGAATCCAGACTCTGTTGTTCCGTTACTTTTTTTTTTTTTTTCTCTCAACAGATTCCTTGCCACTGGGAACTCGTTTGCATCCCTGCATTTCGAGTTTCTATTAGGAACCTCCACGATCTCGAGAATTGTTCGACACACTTGCCATGTCATCTGGCAGCAGCTCCGAGAGACGGTGATGCCGCAGCCCAAGGTGGACGATTGGCTTCGTATCGCTGAGGGCTTTCAAAATTCAGCGCAGTTCCCAAACTGCATTGGGGCAATGGATGGCAAGCACATCCGTGTGAAGAAACCGCCACACTCAGGGAGCCGTTTCTTCAATTATAAACAGTTTTTCTCGGTAGTGCTGATGGCTGTTGCTGACAGTAACTACCGGTTTATAATGGTAGATATTGGGTCCTATGGAAGCACTGCGGATGCTCGCATCTTTAGTGCTTCTAGAATGGGTGAGCGGCTTCTTGCCAACCAGCTTGCCCTGCCCGAGTCCAGAACACTGCCCGGATATGCCCGTCCGCCGGCTCCATTTGTCATCGTGGCGGATGAAGGGTTTGCATTGACTCCACATGTTATGCGGCCCTTTCCAAAGCGTGGTTTGGATGTCAGGAGGCGTATCTTCAACTACCGGTTGACTCGTGCCCGTCGGTATGTGGAGTGCGCTTTCGGGATACTCTCTAGCAAGTGGAGGGTGTTTTTGTCATCCATACAGATGGATCCGGAGAATGCTACCCTGGTGATTCAAGCTTGTGTTGTTCTGCACAACTTCACCAGGATTCACGAGGCTTCCTCTTCTGTAGACTTGGAAGATCTTCCAACGTCTTCAGATTTGGGCTTGGAAAGGACCCTGCATAGACGACCAGGGACTGCAGGCATTGCAGTTCGTGAACTCTTTGCAGACTACTTTCACAGCCCAGAGGGGTCCTTGCCATGGCAGAGGGACGCTATTCGTGGCAGTTTTTGAAATCTTCTGGCCTCGTTAGTTTTTTGTTATTTTCTAGATAGATTACTTGAATTTATTGTATTAGTGGAGTGTAGGGACTCGCAAGGTAATGAGGACCCTTGACGTGGGCTTGCGGGCTGAGATTTTGTGGACATTGCATATTTTATTTGATCTACACATTTAATTTAACTGATGCTTTGGTCTAAATTTAGTTAGACTATTTCATCTTTAAACTTCGAGTATTTTGTCCATAAAATTTTCTAATACCTCATCTTGAAAGTTATTAAATGTAAAGGATGCGGTGCATCTTAATAAAGTGTTGCATTTGGAGATACTGTGTGTGTGTTTTTTGGCATGATAGACAAAATGACAAGGTTAATGGTTTGTGGAATGTTTGAAAATAAAACCAGACACATTTTTAGTGCACCAAATAATTTTTAGAAAAACTATTCTGCACCAAAACAGGTTATGTACAATATTTTTTGCAAAAAAACACAACAAACAAAATTAAAACTGAAAAACCAACCCCAAAAAAAGAAAATTATAACTCAAAGAGGTCCTGAGTGAAAGACCCTGCCGGAAAGGAGGACCGTGGCCTTCCCTGAGCCTGCTGGGGTGGGACAGTGGGCAAACTGCCCTGGAAAATGCCCTGGCCTGCCCCTTGCATATGGCCGTGGGGTGGCCCGTACTGGGGGTGTGGGGCAAAGGAAGGCGCCTGAGTCGGTTGCCTTTCACGTCCAAATTGGCCGGCCATTTGGGGTTGCCCCTCATTTTCCAGATCCATCATCCAGTGGTTCAAACGACCCAGTATGTCCCCATGATTTGGGATGGCGAACATCTTCATGACAACAGCAATTGAAGCCACGCATGCATTGTGATCTGGTTCCGGCACTTTCTTCATAAGGGGCGCCAATCCCCGAAGCATTTTCTCCTCCACTCCGTCACTCCGCCTCTGTGCCAGAAAATCAATGACGCGTGCGTCAATAACCTCCCGACTCTCTGGCACAGAGGTGGAGGGAGGGACTTGGCGGTGGCGTCTTGGGTGTGGCTGCCTGACACGGGGTGGACTGGGTTCTTGTTGTTGCTGGCCCTGAGACGATTCCTCCGGCTCCTCTGCTGGCGTCGGTTCAGGACTTATTGCAGGGGAAAAAACTGCGGGTGTTTCACTCACATCGGAAGATGTCTCCCCAGAGGGTTCCAGACTGTCCACAGTACTGTTTTTCAAAGACATGTAAAAACTCAATTAGATATCTCTTTTCAAATTTGACTGAAAAAAAAACTGTGATATTAGGTGTGATCAGCCGTATACAGACACTATATATATGGAGTGGCTCGATACAACATAATGAAAGAGAATACGCAATAAACACATGCATCTATGTGAACAGTGCAATTCCAAATGTATTTCCAATATATAGGGCAAGATGGGTCACAACTGGTAAAGCGCTAATGGTAATGTAATGGTAAAACATGGTTTGATGGTTGAAGCAGTCCAGCGAAAGAAGAGGAATACTCATTTCAGGCACCAAACCAGTGCGGATATTGACGCCATCTCACCAGTATGTGGCCTGCTTCAACCATACCAACATACAAGACGTAGGGTCTAACTGGTTGAACTTATTTTACAGCGAACTAATAACATGTACTGGGCCACAATTGTGCATGATGAGAGCAGTCATTCAGAGACGGCTGGTCAAGCCTAGAAGGAACATCATTGGATTCTTGGATTTTTTCATTGTACACAAACAAACCAAGGAATCAATGTTGGTCCTGGTGCCATACATTGAAAGCAATGTGAATGACGTGGCCAATACCAAATGGGGATCAAATTTCGACATGTCTGTTAAAAAAAGGAATCTATATGGGAACTATAAAAGCACCCGCTAATGTCAAAACTGATATACTAATCAGGACTCGCATTAATAAAACGGAAGACATGCACATTTGGAGGTATAAATGACCTATCCCTATGAAAAGTTCCAAAGATTATCGTGGTATAAGACCAACAGGAGCCAAACACGCAGAACATCTGTATGATGAGATAATGCGTGCGGAGCGCACGTGGCCTGTCGTTTCTGAAATCCTTTTAATATTAAACACATCTATGTTCTGGGACCTGCCCAAAATTGATGCAGCAGGAACCAAACACAGAGGGGGGTGCTATATGCGCACTACACGTGTCGTCTCATCATACAGCTCAGCAGCGGGTTTGAATGGGGGCAACCTTTCACATAAAGTGATGGACACAACCAACCCCAGGCATGTGCAAACTGATGCCCACCATCTGATGCACAACGACAACTCCAAGCAGGACTGGTTAACTTACAGGTATTCAGGCATGCTTGGCGTGTGCCTTCTAAAAATGTGGGATTGTGACATTTTGTACATGGCTGCCCCACAGACAGTATATGCCTTCAATAGTCCAACAGAAATGAAGCCATTACTTTCGGGTACACATTAGGTGAGGCATCCACAATTGAAAGATTAAGCACAATGAGAAATGGATCAACAAATCATAATTTACTTACGGCCTCAAGTCCATTACGGGTCTGAGAAACTGCAACTGGGCAGTATATATGTACGGTCTCTTGCGTGAGGGACCCTCTCCACTACGGCCCTTGCTGGAGACCTCTTGCCGAAATTGGTCCCGGCAACTGGCCCAGCGAGTCTTGGTTTGTTTCACTGTTCATAATGAAGCAATAGACAAATAAAAAATTACAAAGGATCCAAAGCATCCAGCATAAAATGACATTATTCAAAAAAAGGAGCAAATAGGGAATAACAAGGTACCAACAAAAAAGGACAGAATAAACAGCACATGGTACAGTCCAGCAGGTTTCTGGATACTAATGCAGACGAACAAGATGGAGGAGACTAGTCGTGTAAGCCTTGTGGCCCTAACTTTGAAAAATAAAGTGTCGGTCACAACTCTAAGATGCTCAAATACAAGGACATGTGTCTGGGACAAAAAGGGCACAAACATGTGATTATAAACATGAGAACTGTATGCCGGAGCAAAGGGAGGGACAGCCATTTACACATAGAAATGGTGTTGTATGGAATGTAAAAGACGTCACTTTAACAAAGCATGTGCGGCCCTTTATGGAAAATGAAGCTGAACTGCACAGAAAACACTATTGTGAACTCAGGGTTAAAAACAAAATCTGGTTGCCATCCAGAGGGCACGCACAGCACAACTACATTGCTCACACTTATGTAAGTCAGCACGGCCTCTGCTATCGGCTTTCGCCCAATCGTTCTTGCGGAGGCTACGGGCCACCTGCTCCCACGCAGCATCCTTTCTGGTCCGATCCAGATAGAGATTGCTGCGGGTATCCCATATTTCAGGCCTCTCCTGGACCAGGGTGATGAGTTTATCGACATTCCACCTTGGCATTTTCTCAGGAAAAAATTAATGGCTGCCTCACCACACCGAGAGAAGCTTCCAGACACAGGTGGCTAGAAATTAGCAGAACCTGTGACCCTAAACTTCCTGTACATTTTTTTTTTTCAATTTATTGCCACAACTTTTGCCAGACAGAGTGCCCATGGCAAATGAAATAAATAAAACGGGCGCGGACGCGGACGCGGGTGTCAAACGGGTGTGCAAACTTGTTTTTAACGGCCCCATTGACTTCAATGGGGCCGCGATCCGTTATCCGTGAAAAAAATAGGACAGGTTATATTTTTTTCACGGCCTCGAAACACGGGTCACGGGCGCGGTGTAAAAACGGTGCACAAGCCGAGTTTTCAACGGCCCCATTGAAAGTCAATGGAGCCGCAGAAAAAAACGTCTAACGGCACAACGGCCACGGGTGCACACAACGGTCGTGTGCATGAGGCCTTATTCTGAGAAGCTCACACTGTGATGAAGACAAAAGATGCCTATAGTCAGCTTTATTATTGTCCTTTAAGTTACTCAAGGAAATTGCACTTGTATTAAATTTGCAATAAAGGAACATATGAAATAACATGACATTTTCTGCTAGTTATAATAATAAAAAAGCTGGTATTGCAACAGGAGTAAGACTTCAGCAAGACAAAAACCATGATAATTAAAGAAAAAAAGGGGGGATGGGGTCAAGAAATTAAAAAAGTGGAGATGCATTGGCAGTTATAATAGCTACAGAAACCACAGCCAGCAAACTCCAAACAGCTACCTGTCCTCATACACCACTCCTGGTAGACTAAGGCTATTCAGCAGAAGACAGGTTAATCAGTGATACAATACTTCCAGTCCGTAAATAGATGGAATGTACAGTGAGTCTCCAAAGTGATGTGGGCTCAGTTCACATGAAGCTTAAATGGAGAAATAAGACCAACTGTTTTCCCTCTTAAAATCCAGGTGTATTCCCTCTCACCACGTCAAGAGAAGACTGGGGTCCACAGACGTCCTTTCCTTTAAAAACATCCTGGAACATCAAAGTGCGCTAATGGTGAAATACCGCTACTCTGATCTTATTATAAATGCGCTATTATACTCACAAGCGCAAGCAGGTTAAAGCACATCAGGTAAAGTCAAGTCTCCTTTTCCCTTTGTATCAACTCATATGGTATAATATCCTAGGGAAAGGGTTTCTTCCATAGTGAAATACCATCAATAAATGTATAAAAAGCAGTTTATTATACTCACAAGCATCTTTTAAAACATGCATATATTAAAATGTCCCGCATCCTCAAACAGCCCGCGCTGTTTGAGGACACGGGACATTTTAATATATGCATTTTTAATATATGCATGTTTTAAAAGACGCTTGTGAGTATAATAAACTACTTTTTATAAATTCATTGATGGTATTTTACTATGGAAGCAACCCTTTCCCTAGGATTTTATACCGTATGAGTTTATACAAAGGGAAAAGGAGACTTGACTTCAAATGATGTGCCTTAACCTGCTTGCGCTTGTGAGTATAATAGCGCATTTATAATAAGATCAGAGTAGCAGTATTTCACCATTAGCGCACTTCCACAAGATGTTTTAGGCCCCATGCACACGGCCGTGTTTCACGGCCGTGAGCGGGCTGTGGAACCGCGGCCTGGATCCCTCCTGAGAGCAGGAGCGCACGGCGTCACTGGTTGCTATGACGCCGTGCGCTCCCTGCTGCCGGCACAGTACAGTAATACACTGGTATAAATCATACCAGTGCGTTACTGTATTGCGGCGGCAGCAGGGAGCGCACGGCGTCATAGCAACCAGTGACGCCGTGCGCTCCTGCTCTCAGGAGGGATCCAGGCCGCGGTTCCACGGCCCGCTCACGGACGTGAAACACGGCCGTGTGCATGGGGCCTTAATGAAAAGGACGTCTGTGGACCCTGGTTTTCTCTTGACGTGATGAGAGGGAATACACCTGGATTTTAAGAGGAGGGAAAACACGCGGTCTCATTTGTCCATTTAAGGTTAATCAGTGAAACTAGACAAGGTCAGTACACAGAGGGTAAACGGACAAGTATAGAGTTCAGACACAAAGCACAGAAACACAAAAAAGAGGCATGAGATGATATACAATCACAGGCACTGACCTAGTGACCTACGTGTAGTTCCTGTTTTAAATCTCCTGCCCACACTTCTGATTCTGAATGGCTTGGTGTAAAGTAACCTGAATTCAAAAGATTTGAGAATGAATGAGATTATGAAGGCTAAGTGAATAAATATATTTACTAAGTGGGAAACATAATGTCACGGAAGGTCTTACAGAAAACTAGAAGACACAAATGAAGATCAGAATGACTTGATCCAAAACTAAGGAACCAAAGGGAAAGCCCTGTAACAGCCCTAGCTCTCTCCCTTACTGCTCAGCCTATGCAAAAATCTCTATGGTAGATGATTGCATATCCTCGTTCCTCGACTGTATGACACCTGAACACCCTATAATAGTGAGGGGACATGACTACCGGCTCCCTACACTTAATACGGAGGGAGTCAGGGTCACCTAGGATCAAGCAAACAGGAAAACACAAATAAATGAACAGACTTATCTGTAGAAGCATCAGTTGTAGCATCCAGCATGCACACACTCCAGGAAGTTGTATAAACCGCAAAGTGATGCAGTATGGGAGGGGATTAAAAGGGATGCAATCAGTGCAACTAGATGACAGCTGAGAGAGGGAAATGAGATGACAAAACGAAAGCAAAACAAAAGAACCTCAAGCAGGAGGTTCTGAAGAACGTCTGTCAGAGCTTCTCAGATGTCTGGCGGTGACAGTACCCCTCCTTCTACAAGTGGACTCCGGACACTCAGAGCCCACCTTCTCAGGATGGGACCTATGGAAAGCCCTGATGAGACGAGTGGCCTTAATGTCTGTCACTGGGACCCACATCCTCTCCTCAGGACCATAACCCTCCCAATGAACGAGGTACTGGAGAGAACCGCGGACAACACGAGAATCCACAATCCTAGAGACCTGAAATTCAAGATTACCATCAACCACAATCAGAGGAGGAGGCAAAGAGGAGGGTACAATGGGTTGGACATAAGGTTTTAATAGAGACTTATGAAAAACATTATGGATCTTCCAAGTCTGAGGAATATCAAGACGGTAGGCAACAGGATTGATGACGGACAAGATTTTGTAAGGCCCAATAAACTTAGGACCCAACTTCCAGGAGGGAACCTTCAATTTGATATTCTTAGTAGACAACCACACCAGATCACCAACATTCAGGTCCGGACCAGGCACACGTCTCTTATCCGCCACACGCTTATATCTCTCACTCATGCTCTTTAGATTATCCTGAATCTTTTGCCAAATAGATGACAAAGACGAGGAGAATCTGTCCTCATCAGGTAAACCAGAAGACCCCTCTCCAGAGAATGTCCCAAACTGCGGATGAAACCCATATGCACCAAAAAATGGTGACTTATCAGAGGACTCCTGACGACGGTTATTTAAAGCAAACTCAGCAAGGGAGAGAAAAGAACACCAATCATCCTGATTCTCCGCCACAAAACAGCGCAGATATGTCTCCAGATTCTGATTGACGCGCTCTGTCTGGCCATTCGACTGTGGGTGGAAAGCAGAAGAGAATGACAACCGAACCCCCAAGCGAGAACAGAAAGCCTTCCAGAATCTGGAAACAAACTGCATGCCCCTATCAGAGACTATGTCTGAAGGAATACCATGCAATTTGACAATGTGATCAATAAATGTCTGCGCCAGCGTCTTAGCATTGGGCAACCCAGGAAAAGGAATGAAATGAGCCATTTTGCTAAAACGGTCCACCACCACCAGAATCACAGTCTTCCCCGAGGAACGAGGCAGGTCCGTAATGAAGTCCATGGACAGATGTGTCCAAGGACAGGAAGGAATGGGTAACGGGAGGAGAGGACCTGATGGCCGTGAATGAGGGACTTTGGCACGAGCGCAGGTCTCGCAGGCTGCCACAAAACCCTCAACCAACTTACGAAGCGCCGGCCACCAGAATCTCAGAGCAATGAGATCCACTGTGGCTCTACCCCCCGGGTGCCCAGCAAGGACAGTATCATGGTGCTCCTTAAAAACCTTGTGTCTTAAAGCGAGAGGCACAACTAACCTCCCAGGAGGACAAAGATCAGGAGCCTCTGCCTGGGCTGCCTGAACCTCTGCCTCCAATTCAGGATAAAGAGCAGAGACCACCACACCTTCAGCCAAAATGGGACCCGGGTCTTCAAAATTCCCACCTCCCGGAAAACAAAGTGACAGGCCATCCGCCTTCACATTCTTAACCCCAGGGCGGAACGTGACAACAAAATTAAACCTTGAAAAGAACAAAGACCATCTGGCCTGTCTCGGGTTCAGACGCTTGGCTGACTCCAAGTAGGCCAGATTCTTATGGTCGGTAAACACAGTAATAGGGTGTCTGGCTCCCTCTAGCCAATGGCGCCATTTCTCAAAAGCTAACTTGATGGCCAACAACTCCCTATCTCCCACATCGTAATTTCTCTCTGCGGAGGAGAGTTTCTTCGAGAAAAAGGCACACGGTCGCCATTTGGCAGGAGAGGGACCCTGAGACAAGACCGCACCCACACCCACCTCAGAAGCGTCCACCTCAACTATGAAGGGCAGAGAGATATCAGGTTGTACCAAGATGGGAGCGGAAGCAAAACTCTCCTTGATATTAGAAAAGGCCGTACGTGCCTCTACTGACCAGGAGGAAAAATCTACCCCCTTTTTAGTCATAACAGTGAGTGGTTTAACAACAGAGGAATAATTCAAAATAAACTTCCTGTAATAATTGGCAAAACCCAAAAAACGCATCAGCGCCTTCTGATTCTCAGGAAGCTCCCTTTCAAGCACAGCGCGGACCTTCTCGGGGTCCATTCAAAAACCAGAAGCGGAGAGAAGAAACCCCAGAAATTGAATTTCTGGAACCGCAAACACACATTTTTCCAGTTTAGCGTACAATTTATTCTCCCGCAGGATGAGCAAGACCTGACGTAGGTGGTCCTTATGAGTTTTGAAATCAGGAGAAAAAATCTAAATGTCATCTAGATACACTAGTACAAATTTCCCCATTAAATGATAAAAAATGCTGTTCACAAAATGCTGAAAGACGGCTGGAGCATTCATCAAACCAAAAGGCATAACCAAATTCTCAAAATGGCCCTCAGGGGTATTGAAGGCTGTCTTCCATTCGTCTCCTTCTCTGACCCTGACCAGGTTCTATGCCTCTCTTAGATCCAACTTGGAAAAAACTTTAGCCCCAACAATCTGGTTAAACAGGTCCGGGATCAGAGGAAGCGGATAAGGGTCACAAATTGTGATACTGTTCAGCTCCCTGAAATCCAGACATGGTCTTAAAGAACCATCTTTTTCTTAACAAAAAACTGCGGCAACAGGTGACTTCAAGGGTCGTATGTGTCCCTTTCTCAGGCTCTCAGAGACATAAACACGCATAGCGACCCTTTCAGGTTGGGAGAGATTGTATAAACGAGATTTAGGCAGCTTGGCGCCTGGGATGAGATTAATAGGGCAATCGTACTCCCTGTGAGGGGGCAGCTCCTGAACACCACTCTCAGAAAACACATCTGAAAATTCAGAGAGAAAAGATGGTACAGTCTTAGTAGAAACCTCAGAAACAGATGTCATGAGGCAATTCTCTCTGCAAAAGTCACTCCAACCATTTATTTGCCTCGCTTGCCAATCAATGGTGGGGTTATGTTTAGTGAGCCAGGGTAGCCCCAACACTAGAGGAGTAGGCAACCCGCTTAGGACGAAACATGACACATCCTCAACATAAGTATCACTTACAGTCAAACGGATATTGTGAACTATGCCTTTTAACGATTTCTGAGAAAGTGGAGTGGAATCAATAGCAAAAACAGGTATATCCTATCCCAAAGTGCATACCTGGAAACCATGTGTTATAGCAAATTTATTATCAATGAGATTGACAGCTGCTCCACTATCTAAAAAAATCTCACAAAAAATGTTCTTGCTCTCTAGCGCCACCCTGGCAGGTAGGACAAAACGGGAACTACAAGCAAACGGAAAACCTTTAATTTCCACATCAACCTTGCCAATAGTAACAGATGGAACGTTTTTAGAGGATTTTTTTCTTTTTGTTTCTTTATTACTCTCAAAAAAACCTGCCTGAATCTCCTAGAGGGACAAACATTTACCAAATGATTTATACCTCCACAACAGAAACAAACCCTCCTCTGAGAGCTGAATCTTCTATTGTCAGAGGCAAGCAAACCCAGCTGCATGGGCTCCTGCTCAGAGGGGATTGAGAGAGACTGAAACCCCTGCGCACTGAAAGAGACCGCCGCACTGTCCTTGGACTGAGTATGACAGGAAGGAGTGATCTCTCCTGTCTCTCTAAGACGCCTGTCAATACGAACGGCCCGAGACATGGCAGAGTCCAAGGAGGTAGGTCTCTCATGAAAGGCAAATGCATCTTTCAATCCCTCTGAAAGACCATGGCAAAATTTACTTTGGAGTGCAGCATCATTCCAACCAGTATCAGCTGCCCATCTCCGAAATTCTGAACAGTATATCTCTGCGGACTGTTTACCCTGGCATAAAAGACGTAGTCTAGACTCAGCCAGAGCAATACGATCCGGATCATCATATATCTGACCTAGGGCTAAAAAAAAAATCATCCACTGAACGGAGGGGCCGTGCCCCCACCGGCGGCGAAAAGGCCCAAGACTGAGCGTTATCCCTGAGCAGCGAGATGATGATCCCCACCCTCTGCTGTCACTACCAGAGCTTTTAGACGTTCTCACAGCTCTGTTTCTCCACCCCTGTGATGATGTCACTACTAGAGCTTGGAGGAGTTCCCTCTGCCCTGTTTCTCCGCCCCTGAGATGAGGTCTTTACTTTCTGTTTCCTTCCTCTCAGCTGTCTCTCCTGTGTTTGATTTCGCTGCCTTTAAATCACCCCTCCTCCTTTGTAGAGGTGCGGATTATACTTTTCATTTGAGCTGTATCTCTCGTTTGAGTATCTTCACCTGTGTGATATCTTTTCACTGGATCTGTGTTCTGCTGAAGCAAGTACTTCGGATATTGTCTGCTGACTTTGGATCTGTTTTCACTGCAGCCCCAGCTCCTTCAGTTAAGTGTTCAGACATTGTGTGTTTCTTTGCTGACTGGATCCGAGGCGCCCCCGGTTCCATCCATATACTGAGCATGGCACCGGTGGCCATGCCCCTTCCACTATTGTAGGGGTTTCAGTGGTCATCAGCCTAAGGTACGCGGGCATGTCTCGATCCACCATATGGATCCGGACATGTGCATAGAAGCTTAGGGAGAGCTTTTAGGGTCTGACAGGGGTCACCCTTTATCCTCCCTAGTTTGGGTCCGGTCAGTTGCTATTCACTGTGTGTTGCTCACTTACAGCCGTGACATTATAATCCGCCAAACCGTCCTTTTTTGACATGGATCCGCTTTCTGACCTGGTTGACCGCATGCAGGGTCTTTCTTTGGAGGTAGTGGATCTCCGTCAATCTATGACTCAGCTTCAAGCATTGGGCTCTGCTCCGGCCCATGGAGTCTGTTGCGAGCCAAAGGTCTCACTTCCGGAAACGTTCTCCGGGGGCAGTGAGAATTTTGTTCTTTTCAGAGAGGCATGCAAACTCCATTTTTGCTTGTGTCCCCATTCCTCTGGTAATGAGGAACAGAGGGTGAGGATTGTCATCTCCCTGCTCAGGGGTAATGCTCAGACTTGGGCTTTTTCGTTGCCATCGGGGGATCCCTCCCTTCGATCCATGGAAAGATTTTTTGTGGCCCTGGGGCAGATATATGATGACCCGGATCGTGTTGCTCTGGCCGAATCTAACTTACGTTCTTTATGCCAGAACAAACTGTCTGCGGAGCTTTATTGTTCTGAATTTCGGAGATGGGCAGCTGATTCAGGTTGGAATGATGCTGCACTCCGGAGTCAGTTCTCTCATGGTCTCTCAGAGAGATTAAAAGATGCGTTTGCTTTCCATGAGAGACCAATGTCCTTAGAGTCTGCCATGTCATTGGTGGTACGCCTTGACAGGCGTCTAAGAGAAAGAAACGAGACCTCTCTGTCTAGTCATTTTCAGTCTAGGGGCAGTGGTGCGGACTCATTCACTGTGCAGGGGCCTCTTCCTCTCTCGGTTCCCTCTGTGGAGGAGCCCATGCAGCTAGGTCGACTTGCCCCTGATAAAAGAGGATTTAGTCCTCAGAGAATGGTGTGTTTTTGTTGTGGGGGCATAGGTCATATGGCAAATGTTTGTCCGTCTAGGAAATTCTTGAACTGTACTAAGAGTTATAATAAGAGAAAAACCTCAAAAGGTAAATCATCAAACTCTGCTTCATCTGCTACTTTGGGCAAAGTTGATGTAGGAATTGATGCTTTTCCTCTGACCTGCAGTTCCAGTTTTCTCCTTTCTGCCAGGGTAGCGCTAGGGAGCAAAGTAATTTCTTGTGAAATTTTTGTCGATAGTGGAGCGGCCATCAATCTTATTGATATTCAATTTGTAGCCATGCATGGTTTTCAGGTTTGCACATTAGAAAAGGATATACCTGTTTTTGCTATTGACTCTGCTCCACTCTCACAGAGATCCCTAAAGGCCATTGTTCACAATATCCGGTTAGCGGTAGGTGACACTCATGTGGAGGATATATCTTGTTTTGTCCTTAACGGATTGCCTTCTCCTCTAGTTTTGGGGTTACCCTGGCTCACTAGACATAACCCCACTATTGATTGGCAAGGAAGGCAAATAAATCAGTGGAGTGAGTTTTGTAGAGAGAATTGTCTCACAGCGATTTTTGCAGAGGTGTCTACTAAAACGGTGCCATCATTTCTCTCTGATTTCTCGGACGCGTTTTTTCCGAGAGCGGTGTTCAGGAGCTACCTCCTCACCGGGAGTTTGACTGTCCCATTAACCTCATTCCCGGCGCCAAGCTGCCAAAAGCACGCCTCTACAATCTCTCACAACCAGAAAGAATCGCAATGCGAACTTATATCTCTGAGAGTCTCGATAAGGGGCATATTCGCCCCTCAAAATCACCTGTTGCCGCTGTTTTTTTTTTGCTAAAAAGAAAGATGGCTCTCTGAGACCTTGCCTAGATTTTAGGGAGCTGAACCGTATCCCCTTCCTCTGATCCCGGACCTCTTCAACCAAATTGTTGGGGTCAAGGTTTTCTCCAAATTGGATTTGAGAGGCGCGTACAACCTGGTCAGGGTCAGAGAGGGGGATGAATGGAAAACGGCCTTTAATACCCCTAACGGGCATTTTGAGAATCTCGTTATGCCTTTCGGCCTGATGAATGCTCCGGCCGTCTTTCAGCATTTTGTTAACAGTATTTTCTACCATTTAATGGGGAAATTTGTATTGGTGTATCTTGATGATATTTTGATTTTTTCCCCTGATGTTCAGACCCATCAGGATCATCTTTTTCAGGTTCTGCGGATTCTGCGGGAGAATAAATTGTACGCCTAGCTGGAGAAATGTGTTTTTATGGTATCGGAGATTCAATTTCTGGGTTTTCTTCTCTCTGCTTCTGGTTTTCGCATGGATCCGGAGAAGGTCCGTGCTGTGCTGGAGTGGGAGCTTCCTGAGAATCAGAAGGCATTGATGCGCTTTCTGGGTTTTGCGAACTATTACAGAAAGTTCATTTTGAATTATTCCTCTGTTGTCAAACCCCTCACTGACATGACAAAAAAGGGGGCGGATTTTTCCTCTTGGTCGGAGGAGGCGCTTGCAGCTTTTTCTAAGATTAAAGAGAGTTTTGCATCTGCTCCCGTCTTGGTGCATCCCGATGTCTCCTTACCTTTTATTGTTGAGGTGGATGCTTCCGAGGTGGGCGTGGGTGCGGTTTTGTCCCAGGGCCCTTCTCCTGCCAAGTGGCAACCCTGTGCCTTTTTCTCTAAAAAACTCTCCCCGGCAGAGAGAAACTATGATGTGGGAGATAGAGAGTTGTTGGCCATCAAGTTGGCTTTCGAGGAATGGCGCCATTGGTTGGAGGGGGCCAGGCACCCTATCACCGTTTTTACCGACCATAAGAATCTGGCGTACTTGGAGTCGGCCAGGTGTATGAATCCGAGACAGGCCAGATGGTCTCTGTTCTTCTCCAGATTCAATTTTGTCATTACATTCCGCCCTGGGATCAAAAATGTGAAGGCTGATGCTCTCTTTCGCTGTTTTCTGGGAGGAGGAAACTCCGAGGACCCGGGTCCCATTTTGGCGGAGGGGGTGGTTGTTTCTGCTCTGTATTCTGATTTGGAGACCGAGGTCCAGGCTGCCCAGACTGAGGTACCTGCCCATTGTCCTCCTGGGAAGTTGTTTGTGCCTCCTGAGTTACGTCACAAACTCTTCAAGGAGCATCATGATACTGTTCTTGCTGGTCACCCCGGGAGTAGAGCCATGGTAGATCTCATTGCTCTGAGATTTTGGTGGCCGGCTCTTCGTAAGTCGGTGGAGGGTTTTGTGGCTGCTTGTGAGACGTGCGCTCGCGCTAAGGTCCCTCGTTCACGGCCTTCAGGTCCACTTCTCCCGTTACCCATACCTTACCGTCCTTGGACACACCTCTCCATGGACTTTATCATGGATCTTCCTCGTTCCTCAGGGAAGTCGGTGATCCTGGTGGTGGTGGACCATTTTAGCAAGATGGCTCATTTCGTACCCTTCCCTGGTTTACCCAGTGCTAAAACGTTGGCGCAAGCTTTTGTCGACCATATTGTTAAATTGCATGGCATTCCCTCGAATATTGTTTGGGGGTTCGGCTGTCCTTCTCTTCTGCTTTTCACCCTCAGTCGAATGGTCAGACTGAACGCGTCAACCAGAATCTGGAGACATATTTGCGCTGTTTTGTGGCAGAGAACCAGGAGGATTGGTGTTCATTTCTCCCTCTTGCTGAGTTTGCTCTGAACAACCGTCGTCAGGAATCTTCTGATAAGTCACCATTCTTTGGTGCATATGGGTTCCATCCGCAGTTTGGGACATTCTCGGAAGGGGCTCCCTCTGGTTTGCCTGAGGAGGAGAGATTTTCCTCGTCTTTGTCTACCATTTGGCAAAAGATTCAGAGTAATCTTAGAAAGATGAGTGAGAAATATAAGCGTGTGGCTGATAAGAGCTGATAAGCGTGTGGCTGATCTGGTGTGGTTGTCTACAAGAAATATTAAACTGAAGGTTCCCTCCTGGAAATTGGGTCCCAAGTTTATTGGGCCTTATAAAATCTTGTCAGTCGTCAATCCTGTTGCCTTCCCTCTTGATCTTCCACGGGTTTGGAAGATACATAATGTATTTCACAGGGCTCTTTTAAAACCATATGTCCAGCCCACGGTACCCTCCTCTTTGCCTCCTCCTCCGATTTTGGTTGATGGCAATCTGGAGTTTGAGGTTTCCAGAATTGTGGACTCTGGCATTGTCCACGGTTCTCTTCAGTACCTCGTTCATTGGAAGGGTTATGGTCCTGAGGAGAGGATGTGGGTTCCGGTGTCGGACATTAAAGCCACTCGCCTCATCAGGGCATTTCATAGGGCTCATCCTGAGAAGGTGGGTCCTGGGTGTCCGGAGTCCACCCGTAGAGGGGGGGGTACTGTCACTACCAGAGCTTTGAGATGTTCTCACAGCTCTGTTTCTCCACCCCTGTGATGATGTCACTACTAGAGCTTGGAGGATTTCCCTCTGCCCTGTTTCTCCGCCCCTGTGATGAGGTCTTTACTTTCTGTTTCCTTCCTCTCAGCTGTCTCTCCTGTGTTTGATTTCGCTGCCTTTAAATCACCCCTCCTCCTTTGTAGAGGTGCGGATTATACTTTTCATTTGAGCTGTATCTCTCGTTTGAGTATCTTCACCTGTGTGATATCTTTTCACTGGATCTGTGTTCTGCTGAAGCAAGTACTTCGGATATTGTCTGCTGACTTTGGATCTGTTTTCACTGCAGCCGCAGCTCCTTCAGTTAGGTGTTCAGACATTGTGTGTTTCTGTTTCTTTGCTGACTGGATCCGAGGCGACCCCGGTTCCGTCCATATACTGAGCAGGGCACCGGTGGCCGTGCCCCTTCCACTATTGTAGGGGTTTCAGTGGTCATCAGCCTAAGGTACGGATCATATGGCATATGGATCCGGACATGTGCATAGCAGCTTAGGGAGAGCTTTTAGGGTCTGACAGGGGTCACCCTTTATCCTCCCTAGTTTGGGTCCGGTCAGTTGCTATTCACTGTGTGTTGCTCACTTACAGCCGTGACATCTGCTCCTCCTCACCAGAGGAATGGGGAAGTAGGCGAAAATGGAGTTTGCAAGCCTCTCTAAAACGAACAAAATTCTCACTACCCCCGGAGAACGTATCCAGGAGTGAGATCTTAGGCTCAGAACAAACTCCATGAACGCAAGCTGAACCGGTCACCTGAAACTGAGATACAGTTTTACGGAGATCTGCTACCTCCAATGAAAGACCCTGCATGTGTTCAGTCAAAAGTGAAACCGGATCCATGCTCGAGACGGTTTTGGCGGTTTATAATGTCACGGAAGGTGTTACAGAAAACTAGAAGACACAAATGAAGATCCGACTGACTTGATCCAAAACTAAGGAACCAAAGGGTAAGCCCTGTAACAGCCCTAGCTCTCTCCCTTACTGCTCAGCCTATGCAAAAATCTCTATGGTAGATGATTGCATACCCTCGTTCCTCGACTGTATGACACCTGAACACCCTATAATAGTGAGGGGACACGACCACCGGCTCCCTACACTTAATATGGAGGTAGTCAGGGTCACCTAGGATCAAGCAAACAGGAAAACACAAATAAATGAACAGACTTATCTGTAGAAGCATCAGTTGTAGCATCCAGCATGCACACACTCCAGGAAGTTGTATAAACCGCAAAGTGATGCAATATGGGAGGGGATTTAAAAGGGATGCAATCAGTGCAACTAGATGACAGCTGAGAGAGGGAAACGAGATACAAAACTAAAGCAAAACAAAAGAACCTCAAGCAGGAGGTTCTGAAGAACGTCTGTCAGAGCTTCTCAGATGTCTGGCAGTGACACATCACAAGCCTAAATATGGGGCCGAGAATTGGTCGAACATGCTATAACACATGGCGGTCTACCAAGTTATAACACATGACTGACACCCCAGGGTGTACAAGAGATAGGGCAAATCAATACATACATCCTACCTAGGCTGAACTGCCTTGTCGAATCCCAATTAATTGCTAGTGCAGACCACAGTTATTCTCATCAGCCCCTCCTCCAGTGTGCATTACGCATGTCTCTGAGATCACTCAGAAATGTGATCAGCACAATGGGGGATGGGTACTAGCTCTAACCCACTACATTACAAGGCAAACCTGAAAACTATTACACAAGGTATTAAACAGAATTAAAGGGGACAGAACCAATCAGTACTTAAAAATACCCTTACAATACATTCCACCATTGGTTCTTCCACTTTAATTCATGTTTTAACACCCAACATCAGGACCTATTCTACAGTCGTGGCCAAAAGTTTTGAGAATGACACAAATATTAGTTTTCACAAAGTTTGCTGCTAAACTGCTTTTAGATCTTTGTTTCAGTTGTTTCTGTGATGTAGTGAAATATAATTACACGCACTTCATACGTTTCCAAGGCTTTTATCGACAATTACATGACATTTATGCAGAGTCAGTATTTGCAGTGTTGGTCCTTCTTTTTCAGGACCTCTGCAATTCGACTGGGCATGCTCTCAATTAACTTCTGGGCCAATTCCTGACTGATAGCAACCCATTCTTTCATAATCACTTCTTGGAGTTTGTCAGAATTAGTGGGTTTTTGTTTGTCAACCCGCCTCTTGAGAATTGACCACAAGTTCTCAATGGGATTAAGATCTGGGGAGTTTCCAGGCCATGGACCCAAAATGTCAACGTTTTGGTCCCCGAGCCACTTAGTTATCACTTTTGCCTTATGGCACGGTGCTCCATCGTGCTGGAAAATACATTGTTCTTCACCAAACTGTTGTTGGATTGTTGGAAGAAGTTGCTGTTGGAGGGTATTTTGGTACCATTCTTTATTCATGGCTGTGTTTTTGGTCAAAATTGTGATGAGAAGCAACCCCACACATGAATGGTCTCAGGATGCTTTACTGTTGGCATGACACAGGACTGATGGTAGTGCTCACCTTTTCTTCTCTGGACAAGCCTTTTTCCTGATGCCCCAAACAATCGGAAAGAAGCTTCATAGGAGAATATGACTTTGCCCCAGTCCTGATGTGTTTTTTTTTGGAGAGAAGAGGCTTCTTTGCTGCCCTTCTTGACACCAGGCCATCTTCAAAAAGTCTTCGCCTCACTGTGCGTGCAGATGCGCTCACACCTGCCTGCTGCCATTCCTGAGCAAGCTCTGCACTGGTGGCACTCCGATCCCGCAGCTGAATCCTCTTTAGGAGACGATCCTGGCGCTTGCTGGACTTTCTTGGACGCCCTGAAGCCTTCTTAACAAGAATTGAACCTCTTTTCTTGAAGTTCTTGATGATCCTATCAATTGTTGATTGAGGTGCAATCTTAGTAGCCACAATATCCTTGCCTGTTAAGCCATTTTTATGCAACGCAATGATGGCTGCATGCGTTTCTTTTCAGGTCACCATGGTTAACAATGGAAGAACAATGATTTCAAGCATCACCCTTCTTTTAACAGGTCAAGTCTGCCATTTTAACCCAATCAGCCTGACATAATGATCTCCAGCCTTGTGTTTGTCAACATTCTCACCTGAGTTAACAAGACGATTACTGAAATGATCTCAGCAGGTCCTTTAATGACAGCAATGAAATGCAGTGGAAAGGTTTTCCAATTTCCAATATTTATGTAATTCTCAAAACTTTTGGCCACTACTGTACATATATAGCCTAGTCATTTGACAGAAAACCACTTTGGGACAATTGGATCCCTTTAAAAAAAAAAACTCAAAAAACGGTGTGTTTTACTAACAAGAAGTGTCTCACTGAGGTCTTCTTCACTTCTGATCTTGGATATAAAAGTCTGTGGTGCTATGTCAATTGTCCATATCTTGATGTTCTGTGCATCTGCATGGCCTTTTTTTTGTGTTGTCTATGACCCCTCCTTATTTATTTGGAGAGCTTTTGCAGGTGTAATGACAGTGCAGGTCTCAGATCCTCTTAGCAGTGGGTGTTAGACAATCCATTGCCTTGTCTGTGGGTGGAGCTTTGACACTAGGACCTCCTCCTCTCACTGGTCTGCAGATCATTGCATCAGCTCTGCTAGTTGGTCAGGAAGTTTTAGGCAAATGATTACCTTTGAAGTCCACACCTGGACAGCCATAGTATGAGTAACAAGGCCTTGTTCAGCATGGCAGACCAGTGGTTGAAGTATTTTTCTTGTTGGGTGACAGTCAGGTCACGAAAACTGTATCTTACCACACCTGGTGTCATTGACTTAGGTAGCTCCTGAACACTACTGAGGTTGCCAGTCCTGGCTCTGTTAAACCGCAGATACAACCTGCAATTAGGAAAGAGGTAACAGTTCCACACAGTCTAGAAAATGTCATTAAATTCAATGAAAAAATTCAGTTCATGTCAGGAAAAGCAATTGATGGGGTGGTTTCCTCTCCGTCCCTACATTAAATGGGTCAAATAAAACAAACAAAAGTCCTTCAGTGTTAGTCCAACACTGAATTTAAATAACACTTTGCAATGGTACCATAGATGTCCTTTGTCAAAGCAAAATAAACTTTTATAAATCCTTAAACCTTAGATCTATTTATCTGTGTATTAACATTAATATTACTTACTGTGTAAAAATACTTTTAACCATAACTTATATATATATATATATATATATATATATATATATATATATACATTTTAGAACTAATAGAGATCCTTGTCTTTATCCTTCAACACATTATGGGTCTCTTTCTCAGTGTTACTTACAGTTTAAAAAAAAACAAAAAAACAAAAAACACACCATTAAAATCATATTTATTTGTGAATCTTCTAAGATACTGTCGGGGAAAGAAAGGATCAAAGGAAATTTTTTAAAGGGAATTGATCCTAAAGGTGGACATATAAAACACCTCAAAAAGAGATCGTTGTTAATTTAATTATGTTGTGCAATCAGTAAATCATGGTACAAGCATCTATGCAAAAATATGAATGATTTATTATACAATAACTTAAAATACCATCAAAGCTTAATCAATATAAAAGTCAATAATATGCAATAACACACAGTGATATGCAGTACCAAAAATTCGCCACTAGATGGCTCTAACAAGACTACCAGCATTCCATATCACTTCTCGAACATAAAAATGTAATACAACCGTCTCGATGACAATTATTAGATATAAAACTCGATAATGATAATGACAAATACGAACCCTTGCTCTGCTCAAACTATAACCAATCTTGGATATCGGGTAGTATTGCTACACAAATTATAAATTATCAGGCCTGATATAGACTATGGAATTGAAATATTCCAATCAGAGATTCTCTCTTGATATCAATATTGGATCTTTTATTCAGTAATATGCATCTTTACTGAATAGTGATAATATTGATGTAGTATATCTTACAATACACAACCGCAATAAAGCGGGGATTTTCCTAAATATCAAGCTAATTAATTCAATCAATACTACACATAATAAAGTTATACATTACCTGAGAGTGCAGTTGATATGCAGAGTCTAAGGGAAGTCAGCTCTAAGTCTGTTCTCATCATTGGGATTTTCTCCTGGGGTGTGCTTCCTTTCTTTGTTTCTCTGTGTTTCTATGTCTTCTGTTGCTCCCTGTTGTTGTCCTTTTCCCTCATGTGTGTGCGGTTTATGATCACAAACTTATCAGTTAGACATACCTTCCTAACTTGGAATTTTCCAATCATTGTCGGTTAGGCATGTATATATGATAATGACTGTGATGCCACTGTATTACCCAGAATGCATTTCAGCTGTTTGTGCAATGTTACCTATTTATACCTAGGTGGCACTATTGCATAAGCTACTAGCATCATCACTATTAAGGGTTAACTGTCCAGGTCTGATTTCTCTTACATTCTATACACATAATATATGGGATCCTAAATCAGAGCTAAGGGACTATTTTTGACACATAAACCAACTAAAACACAGACATTGGGGTACCATTTGAGATGTTTATCAAGCTACAAAATTTATGTACTGATAAGAATATAATGGACTTTGTACTTTCACAGACATTTGTGTCCCCTCTGTTACTCCAACGTTGATTGATTATAAGTTAAAATAACACTATTTCACTCACAAAGTTTACACTTAAAATATTTCTCACCATGCATTAGGATTTTATGCATTCCTAGTGAGAAATATATAAGATAATAGATGCATTGACGTCCTTCATAATATCCAATAATATAGAACCATACATATGTAATACATATGTCCTATTGATTATCTTATACTAAAACTTAATGTACATTATATATATATACATCACAGATTTGACATCCTTCATAATATCCAATAATATAGAACCATACATATGTAATACATATGTCTTATTGATTATCTTATACTAATACTTAATGTACATTATATATATACACATATACAGTACATCACAGATTTTGTGCTTCATCAATAGACATTAAACCCTAGGTGTAATTAGCACTGAATGCGTCTAGAAAATATCCTTATCCCAGTCATAAATTTATAAGGAGACAAGAATGACACTTCTCAGACTGGTACATCTACAGCAAAAATTATATGAACTCTGTCCTTTACAATGGTGAATATAACACAACATGGCCTATTATATATAAAATCCACTATAACTAGGATAGTTTTGATATACAGTCAGGTCCATAAATATTGGGACATTGACACAATTCTAACATTTTTGGCTCTATACACCACCACAATGGATTTGAAAATAAACAAACAAGATGTGCTTTAACTGCAGACTGTCAGCTTTAATTTGAGGGTATTTACATCCAAATCAGGTGAACGATGTAGGAATTACAACAGTTTGCATATGTGCCTCCCACTTGTTAAGGAACCAAAAGTAAAGGGACAAAATAATAATCATTCATCAAACTTTCACTTTTTAATACTTGGCTGCGAATCCTTTGCAGTCAATTACAGCCTGAAGTCTGAAATGCATAGACATCACCAGGCGCTGCGTTTTTTCCCTGGTGATGCTCTGCCAGGTCTCTACTGCAACTGTCTTCAGTTCCTGCTTGTTCTTGGGGCATTTTCCCTTCAGCAAGTGAAATGCATGCTCAATCGGATTCAGGTCAGGTGATTGACTTGGCCATTGCATAACATTCCACTTCTTTCCCTTAAAAAACTCTTTGGTTGCTTTTGCAGTATGCTTTGGGTCATTGTCCACTGTGAAGCGCCGTCCAATGAGTTCTGAAGCATTTGGCTGAATATGAGCAGATAATATTGCCCGAAACACTTCAGAATTCATCCTGCTGCTTTAGTCTGCAGTCACATCATCAATAAATACAAGAGAACCAGTTCCATTGGCAGCCATACATGCCCACGCCATGACACTACCACCACCATGCTTCACTGAGGTGGTATGCTTAGGATCAAGGACAGTTTCTTTCCTTCTCCATACTCTTCTCTTCCCATCATTCTGGTACAAGTTGATCTTGGTCTCATCTGTCCATAGGATGTTGTTCCAGAACTGTGAAGGCTTTTTTAGATATCGTTTTTGAGGCTCACCAATGGTTTACATCTTGTGGCGAACCCTTTGTATTCACTCTGGTGAAGTCTTCTCTTGATTGTTGACTTTGACACACATACACCTACCTCCTGGAGAGTGTTCTAGATCTGGCCAACTGTTGTGAAGGGTGTTTTCTTCACCAGGGAAAGAATTCTTCGGTCAGCCACCACAGTTGTTTTCTGTGGTCTTCCGGGTCTGTTGGTGTTGTTGAGCTCACCGGTGCGTTCCTTCTTTTTAAGAATGTTGTTTTAGCCACGCCTAATGTTTTTGCTATCTCTCTGATGGATTTGTTTTGTTTTTTTAGCCTAATGATGGCTTGCTTCGCTGATAGTGACAGCTCTTTGAATCTCATCTTGAGAGTTGAATAGCAACAGATTCCAAATGCAAATAGCACCCTTGAAATGAACTCTGTACCTTTTATCTGATCATTGTAATTGGGATAATGAGGAAATAACACACACCTGGCCATGGAACAGCTGAGAAGCCAATTGTCCCATTACTTTGGTTCCTTAACAATGCACATATGCAAACTGTTGTAATTCCTACATCGATCGCCTGATTTGGATGTAAATACCCTCAAATTAAAGCTGACAGTCTGCAGTTAAAGCACATCTTGTTTGTTTCATTTCAAATCCATTGTGGTGGTATATAGAGCCCAAAATGTTACAATTGTGTCAATGCCCCAATATTTATGGACCTGACTGTAAATGTTATATACCTATGAAAAGGCACAACAAATCCACCTTCATTACAATCTAATCCATTAAAATAAAATTGGATTATATTGGAATGTCAGGGCTTTTCATACGGGTACCTTTATGAATGTAAGTTTTTCTTTAAATTGTTCATACTCCCATGAAGATTCATTAAATGGGTCAATAACTTTAAATGTAAGTTGGTGGTGACGATAGTGTCCTCCACAACCGAAAGAAGTCCGATAGATGTTGCTTCTGATTTTCCATCTCTGCATGAGTGTCATCAGACTCCTTTTTAGCGAGCGAATCTCAAGTTCTAATATCTTATTAGAGATGGAATTAACATCTGATACACCGGTGGCGACGACAGCGCCTACTACGCCAAAGATTATGGCAGCTGCATTTGCAGAAATGAACCGCTTTGGTCGTTGACTCGTGGTAAATTGTTCCCTGGTCAGGGTTTTTCTTGCCTGTTCCAGGATCTGTATAATCCGTTCTTGGGAATAACTGACATGTACTTGATACCACATCTTTATCTCTGGAGACTGAGTCTTTCAACGGAGATGCGTGGATCCAAACTGATGTAGATCTTCTGGGATAGAATCCTCTTATTTGTCAAGATGAATCCTGTGGTATTCTGCGGCAGGTTCCTAGATGAAGGGCCTGGTACAGTTATCGGTTCAGCATGGAACTCCTTCCCCAAGGCTAGGACGATGTAGATAACAGCAACAATAATAATAATGACAAATATAAGCACATACATCTTTCCACTTTTCCTTTTATCAACCCTACAATGAAAGAAGTCATGCTACCATACATCTTCAATTTGGCATAGCTTTCTTTCTTGAACAGAGCAAGTTCTTGGTTCAGAAGTGAATTACAGAGGAAAAATAAATGAGGATAGGTTAGTACACTCGTTTGTTTATATGATACCCATCCTGGGTTTCCGTCTTTAGCTGGAACCTTGATATCTCTTTACTACTCATGATCTGGTAATCCTTCCATTTTGCGAAGTTGTGACCTAGGATGACAAACACGTAATTGATTAATATGCACCCATTTCTCTATAAATCCATCCCCCTTAGGAATTTTGATATTGTAGACCACAGGTGACAATTTGTCAATGACGGCATTGGATCCCTTCCAGGAAGGCAGGAACTTCCTTTCCTTCATTTGATCCCGGGCAAAGTTATAGAGATAAACCCGATCTGAAATCTGTTATTCCTTTTGAGTAGTCTTCAGCTCATAGTAGGTTGTGGCGCTTATGGCTGCTTTCTCTATATTCTTCTGGGCAAAGCAAAGCATGCTGAAGGTGCTATGCGTAGATTCTCCAAATATTGATGAGCTGTTGAAAGCATTTATCAAATTGTGGTCTGTTGTCCGGTACAGTAAATGCTGGGGTAACACCATCTTCCTGACTGTGATCATTTCGAAGGAGTAAGTTTGGTTGCCGCACTTGCGGGTGGCCCTGATGGCCATGAGAACCAAAGGCAACTTCACATCCTAGTCCTTTCCGAATTCATTGACAAATTTCTTTAGAATTTTGACAATGGTTTGGTTGTAGCGTTCTACTCCACCACTAGAGGCTGGCCGATAGCTTCTTACCCCAGAATCTCCCACATTTTCGTCATCACCTCACTAGTGAAATGACTTCCGCGAACAGATTCGATGCGTTGGGGCAGACCAAACCTGGAAAATATGTGGTTAATGAGTAGAGACGCTCACACACTTGAATTGCATGTTTTGCAAGGCAAACATTCCGCCATTTTGCGAATAGACAAGTCACGGTTAACACATATCAGTTGTCTTTTGATGAAGTTGTTACTAGTCCAATAAAGTAAATCTGGATGTCTGACCATGGCATGGACATCCCCCTTTTTATCAGCGGTGCCCGATGAGTGGGTGCTTGTGGCTGGAATTCAGGACAAATTAAACATCCTTGACAATATGTGTGAATGTCTTGCAACATATGAGGCCAATAAGCGTAATCCCATAATAATTCATAGGTTAACTTCTCAACCTCGATGACCAGCTGTTGGGGCGTCATGGGCGTGCTGTAACATCAAACCTCGGAATGCCGTGGGTACCACCCATTGTGAGATATAATTCTTCGAGGTTCTTAACAACAACAACCTATCCTGTAACGAGAATTAGGACTTACCCTTCATCAAAATCCATAACTCTTCTTTGCCTACACAGTCTTCCACAGTTATGTGACAGTTCTGTAGATCTTCAATGTGTTTGTAAAAGATACCAATGACTGTATCCCCCTTTTGACTCGCAATGAGATTCTCACTAGGGGAAACTTGGCTCCATTGCACCACATTGGCTTCGGCCTCCTTTTGGGCCTGTCTTCTTGTCGTTGCCTCCACTTGAACAGTTACCATAAGGTCATCAACGTTCAGGATTTCGCCATTAATGGCTCCTTGTTTTGCAAGGGAATCTTCCAAATCATTCCCTTCCTTATCAACACCTAGATATTTTGAGTGGCCCTTTACCTTTTTCCAATAAATGGTGATACCGTGGACGATAACATCTTGTCGATCCTACAAAACATTTTACCATGCTTGACAGGCCTATTGTTGCTTCTTACCATGTTAGACCTTTTCCATCCAGGGAAGTACTCTACAAAGCTGTTGCGAACATAATTAGAATCTATGATTATAACAAACTCTTTAATACCAGATTCGATAGCCATTTGTGTGGCTTTATACACAGCGGTAGGCTCTGCGACTTGGCTACTTTTGGGACCAATTTTGTATCCCACGGACACATCTGGGAATATATTATTCCACACGACTCAGATACCAGCAATCAATGTACGTTCAGTTCCTATATCGGTATGGAAAGAACAATCATATACATATACACATGGTAAGGATTTGCAATATTCTTCTTCATAAGAATTGTATGGAGATAAAGATTGTTCTTCCAGGAAATCATTTCTTGTTGATTCATCTTTATGTCCTGCATTGGTACAATCGTACAGTTCAGCTAATCCTTAAGCAACTGGATTCTTATTATTTTGTTTGTATCTGATTTCCATTGGCCATCCCATTAAGGACTTCGTCCAGGCGGTTATCCTGCTGTTTGACAGATTTCCATCCTTGATTTTATCACTTTGCAAATATTGCAGTGGTTGGTGTGCAGTTACCACAATTATCTTTTGGCCTTGGATAAAACTCCTGAAATATTGCAAAGCCCACACCGTTGACAGTAATGCTTTTTCACAGTCATTGAAATTTACCTCAACCGGTGATAAGAATTTGGCATAGGCAATTATCTTATTCAGGTTTCCCTGTTTCTGGAAGGGGACTACACTCACGCTTTTGTCAGTGAAGCCTGTTTCAATGAAAAAAGGTTTCCCACCTTCTGGGTAAGCAAGGCATGGGGCTTGGGTGAGTCTGGCTTTGAGCTCATTCACAGCTTGCTCCTGGCGTTCACTGCATTCCCATTTCACTCCTTTCTTTAGCAACTACAAAGCTGTTGCAACTACAAAGAGGTTTCGTAATCTCGGCATAGTTGTCTATGAACTTACGTGAATAGTTCATCATACCCAGGAAGGATCTCAACTCCTTGAGATTTGTAGGTGACTTTGTATTGGTCACTGCTTCCACCTTCTTTTTTTGCGGGTTGATTCCATCAGCAGTGATTTAGTGACCTAGGAAATTGATCACGGTACTGTCACACCTGTGAAAGATTATCTGTACATTAGTGATCTGACAGCCTCTTCTCGTTTCACTTTGTCTGTGTGTTGCTGGTATGTCCACACCTCCTGTTCAGGTGTGGATCATGTGACCTTTACCCATCTCTATTTAGTCTGACTTTACCCATCACTCCTTTCTCTGCATAGCTTTATTTGGTTTTGAAAGAGCTGGAGTGTGGTTCTTGTTGAAGTCCTGTTCATCCATCATCCTCAGAAGTTAAGTGTTCCGCTTGTTGTGTTTTGTATTCCCCCTGGTTGTTTACTAGGCCTTAGCGAAACACTGTTTCCTTCACCAGGGAAGTAACGGGTTGTCTCTGCCCTGTCATTACCTTTAGGGCATCCGAAGGTCACCAGGGTTTTCTAGGTTCCCATGTATGGGCATCTCTACCATCGAGAGGTGCCAATACGGATAGGAGTTAGGGCCAGTAGCAGGGTTTTATAGGTGGAGACCCTTTTCCTTCCCTAGCGGTGAGGCCTAGTGTCTTTCCCCTTCCTTCTTGTTGTATTTTGGTGTTCTCCTCTACTACATCCGTGAAATTATCCAGAGCCAATACCACCATTTTTGTTCTGATCTGTGCAGCTATGGATACTATGTCTGCACTGGTCGAACAGCTGCAGAATCTGACTTTGGAAGTAGCAGACCTCCACACGACGGTCCTGCAGATTCAGAGCCCACAGACTGCTGGTTCCGGTGGTGGGTCCCATGCCTGTCCTGAACCAAAGGTGGCTCTCCTGGACAGGTTTTCCGGGGGTAGTGACAATTTCATCCGGTTCAGGGAGTCATGTAAATTATACTTTAGGCTGCATCCATACTCTTCTGGGGATGAGTGTCAACATGTGGGTATGATTATTTCATTGCTTAAAGAGGACGCCCAATCTTTGGCTTTTTCTCTGCCGACCGGATCACCGTCTCTCCGGTCGGTAGATAAATTCTTTAGAGCCTTGGGTCTTATCTACGATGACCCGAATCGGATCTCTCAGGCCGAGACCAAGTTACGGGGTTTGCGTCAGGGAGAACGTTCCGCGGAGACCTATTGCTCTGAATTTAGGAGATGGGCTACTGATACAGAGTGGAACGATCCTGCTCTCGTTGCCAATTCTGTCAGGGTCTCTCTGAGAGACTGCAGGATGCGTTGGCTTTTCATGAAAATCCTGAGTCATTGGAAGCAGCTATGTCCCTTGCTGTACATCTTGATAGACGCCTGAGTGAGAGATCTAGGGGTCCTCACCTTCAGGACGTACTGTCCAATAAGGGTACTGCTTCCTTTGACACTTCTTGTGGAGAGACACTGGTGGTTGCACCTTGTGAGGAGCCTATGCAGTTAGTAGGAGCTACTCTTAGAACTACTGGCAAAAGTTTGGATCATGTGAAAGGAGTCGGCTTTTGTTGCGGCAAGAAGGGACATTTTGTGAATATTTGTCCGTACTTGCAGCATCAAGGTGTAAACAAAAAGGAAAAAACGTTTAATTCCCAATTTACTATTGGTGGTGTAGGTGGGGAGCAAGAAAACCTACTTTTGTCTTTTACTGGTAGTACCAGTTTTCTCCTGTCTGCCGAGGTGGCGCTATAGAGTCCAAAAGTGTGAAAATCGAAGCATTTATCGACAGTGGGGCAGGAGTTAACTTGATGGACAGTTTGTACGCATTGATGGGTTGACTACTAATGCATTAGAGAAAAGTATTTCTGTCTTTGCAATTGACTCAGCACCTTTCACCCAAAAATGCCTGTTGTAGATTATGAATGACATTCATTTAAGAGTGGGTGATTTGCATCAGGAATCTATCTCCTGTTATGTGTTGGAGGGTCGGCCTGCTCCGTCGGCCTGTCTTAATGCATCGTTCGCTATGATTACCACTAAAACTGTGCCCCCATTCATTTCAGAATTTTCTGATGTGTTCTCTGAGAGTGGTAATCAGGAGTTGCCTTTGCACCGGGAGTATGACTGTCCCATTAATCTTATTCCTGGAGCTAAATTGCCCAAATCTCGGTTGTATAATCTTTCGGAACCCGAAAGAAAGGCATGTGAGAGAATATTACAGAGAATTTGGCAAAGGGACATATTAGACCATCCAAGTCCCCAGTGGCTGCTGGATTTTTCTTTGTAAAGAAAAAGGATGGTACCCTGAGACCATGTCTGGACTTCCGTGAGCTCAATCGTATTACCGTCCGTGATCCTTACCCCCTTCCTTTGATTCCGGATTTGTTTAGTCAGATTGTCGGTGCCAAGGTTTTCTCTAAATTGGATCTGAGGCGGGCATATAATCTGGTAAGGATCAAGGAAGGGGATGAGTGGAAGACCGCATTTAATACCCCTGAGGGTCATTTTGAAAACCTGGTCATGCCCTTTGGGTTAACCAATGCTCCTGCGGTTTTTCAACACTTTGTCAATGACATCTTTCATCATCTGGTGGGGAGGTTTTTCGTTGTATACCTTGATGACATACTAATTTATTTGCCTAATATGGAGACTCATCAGGATCATGTGAGACAGGTGTTACAGATCCTAAGAGAGAATAAGTTCTATGCTAAGATGGAAAAGTGTGTATTTGCTGTACAGGAAGTGCAATTTCTGGGTTACCTGCTCTCATCCTCACGTTTTTGTATGGATCCCGAGAAGGTCCGTGTTGTGTTGGACTGGGATCGACCCGAAAATCTGAAAGCGCTTATGCAGTTTTTAGGGTTTACCAACTACTACCGTAAATTTATCTTGAACTATTCATCGGTGGTTAAACCTTTAACAGACATGACTAGGAAGGGTGCTGATATTTCTATTTGGTCTGATGCGAAAGAATGTTTTGCTTCGGCCCCTATTTTGGTGCAACCGGATGTTTCTCAGCCATTTATTGTTGAGGTTGACGCGTCCGAGGTAGGGGTAGGAGCAATCTTGTAGCAGGGTCCTTCACCCAGTAAATGGCACCCATATGCATTTTCCTCAAAAAAAAATCTTGCTGCTGAAAGGAATTATGATGTGGGGAATAGGGAATTGCTAGTTATTAAGTTGGCATTCGAGGAATGGCAGCATTGGTTGGAAGGAGTAATTCATCCTATTATGGTAATTACAGATCACAAGAATTTGACCTACCTGGAGTCGGCTAAGCGACTGAAACCAAGGCACGCCAGATGGTCATTGTTTTTCACCAGATTTAACTTCATCGTCACTTACCGCCCTGGGGTTAAGAACGTCAAGGCGGATGCTTTGTCGCGTAGCTTTCCTGGGGGGGGGGGGGGGGGGGGGTGAGTCTAATGACCCTAGCCCCATTTTATCTGAAAGGGTAGTCATATCTGCTCTTTATCCTGATTTCAAGGCCAAGGTGTTCGAGGCACAGGAGGATGCTCTGGACTCATCTGAGTTTACAATTGTCCTTCTCTTCGGTTTTTCATCCTCAGTCGAACGGACAGGAATCCACTGATAAGTCTCTGTTTTTTGGGGCATATGGGTTCCATCCACAGTTTGGTACATTTTCTGGTGCTCAAAATTCCGGCATTCCTGAGGAGGAACGATTTTCCTCTTCTTTGTCTTCTATTTAGTGGAAAATCCAAAATAACCTGAAAAAGATGGGCAACAGGTATAAGCATGCGGCTGACAGGAGATGTATGAGTGGTCCGGACCTGAGAGTGTGTGATTCTGTGTGGTTTTCTACAAGAAACATTAAACTTAAGGTACCTTCTTGGAAGTTGGGCCCAAGATTTATTGGTCCATATAAGATCACTGCCATTGTTAACCCTGTAGCCTTCTGTCTTGAACTTCCTCAGGCATTGAAAATCCATAATGTATTTCATAAATCATTGTTAAAGAAATGTGTCAAACCTGTTGAGCCGTCGTCCTTACCTCCCGGTCCTGTCATGGTGGACGGCAATTTAGAATTTCAGATCAGCAGGATTGTGTACTCCTGAGTTCTCCAGAGATCCCTACAGTATCTCATTTATTGGAGAGGGTACAGACCAGAGGAGAGGATGTGGGTTCCAGTGACCGATGTCAATGCTAGTCATCTGGTGAGAGCATTCCACAGAGCTCATCCTGATAAGGTCGGTCCTGGGTGCCCGGAGGTCACCCGTAGAAGGGGGGGTACTGTCACACCTGTGACAGGTCTTAGAAGGTCTGAAAGATTATCTGCACATTAGTGATCTGACAGTCTCTTCTGGTTTCACTTTGTCTGTGTGTTGCTGGTTAGAGATGTCGCGAACATAAAATTTTCCGTTCGCGAACGGCAAACGCAAATTTTTGCAAATGTTCGTGAACGGGAGAACCGCCATTGACTTCAATAGGCAGGCGAATTTTAAAACCCACAGGGACTCTTTCTGGCCACAATAGTGATGAAAAGGTTGTTTCAAGGGGACTAACACCTGGACTGTGGCATGCCGGAGGGGGATCCATGGCAAAACTCCCATGGAAAATTACGTAGTTGACGCAGAGTCGGGTTTTAATCCATAAAGGGCATAAATCACCTAACATTCCTAAATTGTTTGGAATAACGTCAGGTATGATGTTGTATCGATCAGGTAGTGTAACGGTTACGCCCGCTTCACAGTGACAGACCAAACTATGACAGACCAAACTCCCCGTTTAACGCACCGCAAACAGTCTATTTGCACAACCGCAAACTCCCCATTTGCACAAGGTTGGATACCAAGCTAGCCATTTTCCGTTCCTTGTCCTCACTGATGTAATTGAAGATCTCTTCCTCCACCCAGCCACGTACAACACTAAGGGTCTCCGAAAGGTGACAAATAGCCCCCTGGGACGCCTGCTGTGTTTGGTCTTCCACCTCCTCAAAGCCACCTTCCTCCTCTGACTCCTCTTCTTCAGACTCCTCTCTCTGCGTTGCCTCTCTCTGCGTTATTATAAAAGGTGTGTTAAGTAGTACTATTCCTATCAGTTTAATCCCTGTTACGTCCCCTATCAGGGGACTTGTATATGGCATCGATTTTAGGAACCGGGAGATGGAAAAAGATGCTTGGTCGGTCCTCCTACTTCCAATTTGGGGCACTGTGCGTGCAATTGAATGTGCCACCAGATAGCAGCGGTGTGTTAAGTAGTACTATTCTTATCAGTTTAATCCCTGTTACGTCCCCTATCAGGGGACGTGTATATGGCATTGATTTTAGGAACCGGGAGATAAAAAAAGATGCTTGGTCGGTCCTCCTCCTTTAATTTGGGGCACTGCGCGTGCGCCGTGTAATGTACTGTGCAATCCCAATATGTGTGGTGTGTTAAGTAGTACTATTCCTATCAGTTTAATCCCTGTTACGTCCCCTATCAGAGGACGTGTATATGGAATCGATTTTAGGAACCGGGAGATGGAAAAAGATGCTTTAATCAGTTTAATCCCTGTTACGTTCACTAGTATTATTATTATAAGGTGTGTTAAGTAGTACTATTCCTATCAGTTTAATCCCTGTTACGTCCCCTATTAGGGGACGTGTATGGAATAGATTTTAGACAACCACAAAGAGTTGTCAATAATTGACACACTCATGACATAAATTGTATTCCTCTATGCGTCAATCTTGGTGTAGTGATGACTGTGCTAGTGCGCACGTTTGGGAGATTGCAAGCGATGTTTTTTTTTCAAAGCCTATGGTCGTGCTGAGGTAGTTCAGTGACAGTTAAGTGACCCAGAAAACAATGATTCTGCAGTGTGGGCCCATTGTTGGCCTAGTAGAATTTAATGATCACCTTAGATGATCACAAAGAAAATTAATGTTTTTTCTATGCAAAATTATCCAGCCGATCGCTTTTGGTCTGTTCACAATGAAGCAACGACCTTATCATCTGGGGTGTGCCAACATTGCCATTGCCAACACACTCATAGAGCTGGTTGCTTCATTGTGATACGCAAGCCCCTTCACCACAACAAGGTAACGATCACGAAGGGGAATTGACACATGTATGTGCCTTTTTTTTTTGTTTGGTTTTTGAAGCCACAGTGCAGCACCAGAGGCCAGAAAAATTAGGCATGTACACATGCCTGAAAAATTAGGTATTGTTGCAGCCGCTGTTGTAGCAGCGGCCAGAAAAATTGATGTTTCCCAGGCAGAAAGTGCCCTAAAACATTGCGGCTTGAACCCTAGTTGGTGGCGGATAAGTCACGCAAGTCATCCGGCATTCAGAGATAAAATACAGCAGCGTGTAGACCATTTTTAGCCCAAGGCAGCTCATCTCAATCATCAGGCCTTTTTTAGTCGAATGTATCGCCCACTGTCAGTCCCTTTTGGGATCCATCCCTCATTCATCTTAATAAAGGTGAGGTAATCTAGACTTTTTTGACCTTGGCGACTTCTCTTCTCAGTGACAATACCTCCTGCTGCACTGAAGGTCCTTTCTGACAGGACACTTGAAGCGGGGCAGGCCAGAAGTTCTATCGCAAATTGGGATAGCTCAGGCCACAGGTCAAGCCTGCACACCCAGTAGTCAAGGGGTTCATCGCTCCTCAGAGTGTCGATATCTGCAGTTAAGGCGAGGTAGTCTGCTACCTGTCGGTCAAGTCGTTCTCTGAGGGTGGACCCTGAAGGGCTGAGGCAATGAGTAGGACTTAAAAAGCTGTGCATGTCCTCCATCAACAACACGTTTGTAAAGCGTCCTGTCCTTGCCGGCGTGGTAGGAGGAGGATTACTTTTACCTCTTCCCCTGTTAGATTCCCGTTGGGCTGTGACATTACCCTTATACGCTGTGTAAAGCATACTTTTTAATTTATTTTGGAACTGCTGCATCCTTTCCGACTTCTGGTAATTCGGTAACATTTCAGGCACTTTCTGCTTATACCGGGGGTCTAGTAGCATGGCCACCCAGTACAGGTCGTTCTCCTTCAGCCTTTTTATACGAGGGTCCCTCAACAGGCACGACAGCATGAAAGACCCCATTTGCACAAGGTTGGATGCCGAGCTCCTCATGTCCCGTTCCTCGTCCTCACTGATCTCACTGAAGGTCTGTTCTTCCCCCCAGCCACGTACAACACCATGGGTACCAGATAGGTGACAACGAGCACCCTGGGATGCCTGCTGTGGTTGGTCTTCCTCCTCCTCAAAGCCACATTCTCCTCTGACTCCTCTTCCTCAGACTCCTCTTCCAGCAGTTGCCGCAGGTCCAGCAAGCGATGCTGATAAGGCTATTTCTGGTGGTGATGATGGTGATCACAACTCTTCCTCTTCCTTTTCACGCTCATCTACGGCCTGATCCAGCACTCTTCACAGGGCACGCTCCAGGAAGAAAACAAATGGGATGATGTCGCTGATGGTGCCTTCGGTGCGACTGACTAGGTTTGTCACCTCCTCAAAAGGACGCATGAGCCTACAGGCATTGCGCATGAGCGTCCAGTAATGTGGCAAAAAAATTCCCAGCTCCACAGAGGCTGTCCTAGCACCCCGGTCATACAAATACTCGTTAACAGCTTTTTCTTGTTGGAGCAGGTGGTCGAACATTAGGAGTGTTGAATTCCAACGTGTCGGGCTGTCGCAAATCAAGCGCCTCACTGGCATGTTGTTTCGGCGCTAATTGTCTGAAAAGTGCACCATGGCTGTGTAGGAATGCCTGAAATGGCCACACACCTTCCTGGCCTGCTTGAGGACGTCCTGTAAGCCTGGGTACTTATGCACAAAGCGTTGTACGATCAGATTACACACATGTGCCATGCACGGCACATGTGTCAACTTGCCCAAATTCAATGCCGCCAACAAATTGCTTCCGTTGTCACACACCACTTTGCCGATCTCCAGTTGATGCGGAGTCAGCCACTGATCCACCTGTGCGTTCAGAGCAGACAGGAGTGCTGCTCCGGTGTGACTCTCTGCTTTCAGGTAAGTCAACCCCAAAACGGCGTGACACTGTCGTATCCAGGATGTGGAATAGCCCCTGGGAGCTGGGGGGGGGGTGCCGTTGATGTGGAGGAAGACGCAGCAGCAGAAGAGGACTCAGCCGAGGAGGTTATGGAAGAGGATGGAGTAGGAGGAGTAGAGGAGGTGGCAGCAGGCCTGCCTGCAAGTCGTGGTGGTGTCACCAACTCCTCTGCAGAGCCACGCATTCCATGCTTGGCAGCCATGAGCAGGTTTACCCAATGCGCAGTGTAGGTGATATACCTGCCCTGACTGTGCTTTGCAGACCAGGTATCAGTGGTCAGATGGACCCTTGCCCCAACACTGTGAGCCAGACATGCCATGATTTCCTTTTGCACAATCGACTACAGGTTGGGGATTGCCTTTTGTGCAAATAAATTTCGTCCGGGTACCTTCCACTGTGGTGTCCCAATAGCTACAAATTTTTTGAAGGCCTCAGACTCCACCAACTTGTATGGTAAAAGCTGGCGGGCTAAGAGTTCCGACAAGCCAGCTGTCAGACGCCGGGCAAGGAGGTGACTTTGTGACATTGGCTTCTTACGCTCAAACATGTCTTTGACAGACACCTGACTGGGCAGATGAGAAGGAACTGCTCAAGGCGAGAGGCAGAGTGGCGGGTGGTTGAGAGGGGGCAAGGAGGACAGCAGTGGTTGACGTGGCTGAAGATGCTGGACCAGGAGGAGGATGGTGGCTTTGAGTTTGTGTGCTGCTTTTACTCATGTGTTGATCCCATAGGCGTTTGTGATGTGAGATCATGTGCCTTCGCAAAGCAGTTGTACCTAGGTGGGTGTTGGACTTCTCACGACTCAGTTTCTTTTGGCATCCCTGTTATCAGAGACAGACACACAAAAAAAATGCCACACTGCTGAGCTTTGCAATGACGGCATTCTGGTGGTGGCAACAGCATGTGTTGATTGGCGTGCTGTCTGGCTGACCACGGGTGCCGATACATGCTGTCTGACTGTGCCACTAGCTCCTTGCGACGACCTCCCCCTGCTTCCAACTCGTATCCTCCTCCTCTCTGTCTCCCCATCTGAACTTTCCCCCTGTTCTTCTTCTATTCGAGCGGGCACCCACGTGACATCCACGGACACATCGTCATCATCAATAGTGATGAGCGGCAGAGGTCATATTCGAATTCGCGATATTTCGCGAATATTTTTTAGAATATTCGCCGAATATTCGAAAATTCGAAAATTCGCGATTTATTTTCTTGAAAAAAATCGGCAAAGTAATGATTGTGTAATATGCGAATTTTCGTAATTCGAATTTTTGTATTCGAATTTTTATTGCGAATTTTTCAATTTACAACTATTAGACAAAGATTATAGCACTATATTAGCTAAATTGCTCTATATTCGATTTTTCGAATATTCGCTATATTGCTATAACAGTTTTTTTCGAATATTCGTAATATATAGCAATATAGCGAATATTCGAAAAAAACGAATATAGAGCAATTTAGCTAATATAGTGCTATAATCTTTTTTTATAGTTGTAATTTTTTTCCAATCTGAACTTCAGATGAGAAAAAAATTACAACTATTAGACAAAGAAGATTATAGCACTATATTAGCTAAATTGCTCTATATTCGTTTTTTTTTCGAATATTCACTATATTGCTATAACTTCGTTTTTCGAATATTTGTAATATTCTAAAACAAGATATAGCAATATAGCGAATATTAAAAAAAAATGAATATAGAGCAATTTAGCTAATATAGTGCTATAATCTTCTTTGTCTTAAAGTTGAAAAATTCGCAATAAAAATTCGAATACGAAAATTCGAATTACGAAAATTCGCATATTACACAATCATTACCTTGCCGATTTTTTCAAGAAAAAAAAATCGCGCATTTTCGAATATGACCCCTGCCGCTCATCACTACTCCTAAAGTCAAGTATAGTGCAGCCTTCTTATTGGCCCACAAGCTAGAAGCAGGAAGGGATCATGTGTAATGATTTAAAAAAAAAAAAAATCTGAAAAAAATTCGGAAAAAAATCGAATATTCGAAATTACGAATATATATAACTATATTCGAAATATTCGCGAATTTTCGAAGTAGCTATATTCGCGATAAAAATTCGAAATTCGAATATTCGTGATCAACACTAATCATCAACCGCTTCACTTGTATCTGACAACTCAGCAAAGGAAGCAGCAGCGGGTACAACATCAACATCATCATCATCACACCGTACGTCCATCTGTGTAATGCTGCCTGACTGAGACATATCCTCTTGCAATAATGGTTTCGCATCACTCATTTCTTCCAACTGATGTGTAAATAATTCCTCTGACAGATCAAGTGAAGCGGCTGTGGTGCTAGTGTTGGTGGTGGCGGCAGGCGGGCGAGTGGTAACTTGAGAGGTGCCCGAAGCTGAGCTGGAGGAGGATGGTGCGTCAAGGTTCCGAGCAGAAGCTGTAGAAGATTGGGTGTCCTGTGTTAGCCAGTCAACTATGTCCTCAGAACTTTTTGAGTTCAGGGTACGTGGCCTCTGAACACTGGGCATTAGTCTAGGGCCAAAGGGAATCACAGCACCACGACTACGACGGCCCCTGCGGGGTGGCCTGCCTCTGCCTGTCATTTTTTTTAGATTAGTTAAGTTGTACTATGCGTGCAAGCTACTGTGACACCAGATATGAATGGCGCTGAAGTGACACTATGCACTGCACTGGGCCTTAAACACACAAACACGTGTGCAACTGACTGCTATTTATTCAGTCACAATTGCTGTTTTTCTTTAAATGGAATCGAATGTGACACCAGATATGAATGGCGCTGAAGTGACACTATGCGCTTGCAGCTGGGCCTTAAACACACAAACATGTCTGTAACTGACTGCTATTTATTCAGTCAAAATTGATTTTCTTCTTTAAATGGAATCAATTGTGACACCAGATATGAATGGCGATGAAGTGACACTATGCACTGCACTGGGCCTTAAACACACAAACACGTGTGCAACTGACTGCTAGTTATTTACAGTCAAAATTGTTGTTTTTCTTTAAATGTAATCGAATGTGACACCAGATATGAGTTGCGCTTGTGACACTATGCACTTGCAGGGCTGTGAGCCTGACACACATGCTGGCAGGCAGGCAACTGCAATTTGATTACACAGGGGAAAAAAAAAAAAAAAAGCAGACTGATGTTTTAGCCCTAAAAAGGGCTTTTTGGGGTGCTGCCCTTATAGCAGAGATCAGATGAGTCCTTCAGGACTGCAGTGGACACTGAATACACTTGCCTAGCTATCGATTTCCATATTAAATCAGCAGCAGCTACACTGTCCCTCCTCTCACTAAGAATGCAGCTTTCGAATGAATCTAAAATGGATGCTGTCCAGGAGGTGGGAGGGTCTGGGAGGGAGGGTCTGCTGCTGATTGGCTAGAATGTGTCTGCTGACTGTGAGGTACAGGGTCAAAGTTTATTCAATGATGATGTATAGGGGAAGGACCGAACATCGCATATGTTCGCCCGCTGCGGCGAACGAGAACAAGCTATGTTCGCCGGCGAATAGTTCGGGACATCTCTATTGCTGGTATGTCCACACCTCCTGTTCAGGTGTGGATCATGTGACCTTTACCTATCCCGATTTAGTCTGATTTTACCCATCACTCCTTGCTCTGGATAGCTTCATTTGGTTTTGGAAGAGCTGGAGTGTGGTTCTTGTTTAAGTCCTGTTCATCCATCATCCTCATAAGTTAAGTGGTCCGCTTGTTGTGTTTTGTATTCCCCCTGGTTGTTTACTAGGCCTCAGCGAGACGCTGGTTCCTTCACCAGGGAAGGAACGGGTTGTCTCTGCCCTGTCATTACCTTTAGGGCATCCGAGGGTCACCAGGGTTTTCTAGGTTCCTGTGTATGGGCATCTCTACGAACGAGAGGTGCCCATACGGATAGGAGTTAGGGCCAGTAGCAGGGTTTTATAGGTGGTGACCCTTTTCCTTCCCTAGCAGTGAGGCCTAGTGTCTTTCCCCTTCCTTCTTGTTGTCTTTTGGGGTTCTCCCCTTCTGCATCCATGACAGGTACGACACCATTGAGCCTTCTGCAAAGAAAGTTTCACACCAGCTTTACTCAGTTGGGTTAGTACATGCCTCAGTTCCGCAATGTGTTTATCAAAAGTCGTACTTTTGATCAGGATGTCATCCACATAGGATAAGGTACCTCATTCAGTGGCATCAGGAATCGCCTTATGCATGACCACAGCAAACTCATGGCCTGCATTAATGTACCCGAAAGGCAATCGGGTCGAAGCATATTTCTGCTTACCAAATGTGAAGGCCAATTTGTATTGATCCTTCTCGTCCACCTTAATCGTCCAATATCCCTGCACACAGTCAAGAGCAGTGAAAATTTTGAACCCCTGTATTTGCTCCAAACACTGGTCAATATACGGCAGGGGCCATCCGGACATATATATCTGTTTATTTACCTGCCTTAGGTCTGAACAGAGGCAAAATTGACCATTTGGTTTGAGAATTCCAAGTATGGGATGGTTGAATGAGCTGTGCATCAGACGAATGATGCCTCTCCTCTCCAAGTTCTTGACGATTTACGATAGCGACTCTTAAGCTGCCAGCGGAATCAGTACTGTTTTGACATATACAGGGGGTGCATTGGGATCAGTCTGGATTCTTGCAATGTGTAGGTCAGTCATGCTCTTCCACCCGTTCCTGAAATTCTGGAAAGATTTCAGGTTGACTTAACTCATAAGCTTCTTCAAGCTCACTAGTTAAAGGGGTTGTCCTGGTTCAGAGCTGAACCCGGACATACCTTCATTTTCACCAAGGCAGCCTCCCTGACTTGAGCATCGGAGCAGTTCATGCTCCTCTGCTCTCCTCTGCCCTGTGTTAAATCACGCAGCGCAAAGGCATTTTCAAGAGTTCCGGTGACATACCAGGCTCGACGTCACCGGCACTGATGGGCGGGCTTTAGTGCTGCCCTATCCAGCAAAACGGCTAGGGCAGCACTAAAGCACATCCATCTGAGCTGGTGACATCACCGAACACACTGCCAGGCGGAAGCTTCCGTCCAGCAGTGTGTTATTGCAAACAAAAGATTAGCACAGGGCAAGGGAGCGCATCGGAGCATGAGATGCTCCGATGCCAACATCAGGGGTGCTGCCTGGGTAAAAATAAGGGTATGTCCAGGTTCAGCTCTGAACCCCGTAGGGATTTGCTCTGGTAGGCAGGGTAAGCGGACGCAATACAGAGGCAAAACCTTGGTTGAAAAGCAAAAGTCAGTGTTTATTCACACAAAAAGGCAGAAAAGAAACACAATACTTGGCAGGGCCCTGGTGTTAATTAACACCGCAGGAATCCTTGTGTTAATTCACACAGCAAAAGTCCACAGAACTCAAAAACACGTCACCTGGCAGTCCACAGCAGGCTTTAGGACTCCTCGCTTCCAGCTGTCAGGTCTCATGCAGCTCTCAGCCTTGCAGTATGGCAGAACTCCCAAAACATAGAGCTCCACTATCACCTGGAAGTTCATTCCACCCCCAGCTGAGCTGCTGGCTGGGCTTTTAAACCCCAGCCCAAAACCTTGCCTGGACGTGGGGAACAGCCACCCACCCTTCTCTTTTGCAGCTCATAAATAAGAACCGGCCCGGATGGGCTTTACAGCCACACTAAGTAAAATAGTGTCAGCAAGTACTAGCTGCCGCTGACACACAAAATTACCGGATCTTGTCTCACAGAGGCCAGAAACCTTGGTGACACATACCTTCCGTCAATAATGGACCCCTGCGCCTTCCTACAACCCGGACAACCTCTTTAAATCTTTTTGAGTATCGCATGCTTTCTCATTTCCCTGTTGGCATGACTCGTACTCCTTCTCATCGATCTCATGGTTGAAAACCAAAGATGATTCTTCAATGTGGCATGTACCTTCTTCAGGACTGAAAGGATAAACAGAGTGGATATTGAATAACCCCTCAGGTGTTGAGGAAAAATGTTGTTCCACTACTTGCTCTTCTGTAAAGTATTAATCAGGAATAAGTCTAATGACATCATTCTGGAATCCAAAAGTGCAATAATCCAAATCCATACCTAGACCAATTATGGTACCTTTTTGTAAGGATTATGCTATGGGGAGCCATATTATGAATTACCCTATGCAATAGATTCTGATGGGTGTTTACCATAGGAGTGGGCTTTACCTTCAGGACGAGTTGCCGTATCCGGTTAGACAAACAGATCAAAGCATCTGCATTCTTCAAATTTTGCCTTTTCTTTACTTGAATGGGAAGAAGAAATGGCTTGCACCCATCAGGGATTTTAACCTCATCAGCCACCATGATACTTATGGCATAGGGTAGGGGTGGCCAACCTTACAGACACAAAGAGCCAGAAAAAAAAACAGGAGCCACAAGCTATACATCGCGCGGTTGTGATTTTTTTTCTGTTACACTTTTTTGTGCATGGCAATATGTAATATGTTTATTTTTTATTGTTTGTAAATTTTATATGTAAAATCGGTAAAGGGAGCGATTTAAACTTTTAGTATTTTGGTGTATATTTTTAACTTTTTTTATTTGTATTTACTATTAGCCCCCTTAGGGGCTATAACCCTTGACCTATTCACCCTAATAGAGCTCTATTAGGGTGAATAGGACTTTGCACAGGGCAGCAGGGAAAGTGTATAGTACACACAGCAGCAGGGAGCGTACCATGGCAGCCGGGGCTTCAGTAGCGTCCTGGCTGCCATGGTAACAGATCGGAGCCCCAGGAGTACACTGCTGGGGCTCTGATCGGAACTGAATGAAGAGGGGCAGGGGAACCTGTGGCCACTGCCACCAATGATACTAAGGCCCCTTTCACACGGGTGAGATTTCCGCGCTGGTGCAATGCGTGAGGTGAACGCATTGCACCTGCACTGAATCCGGACCCATTCATTTCTATGGGGCTGTGCACATGAGCAGTGATTTTCACGCATCACTTGTGCATTGCGTGAAAATCGAAGCATGCTCCTCTTTATACGTTTTTCACGTAACACAGGACCCATAGAAATGAATGGGGTTGCGTGAAAATCGCAAGCAAGTGCGGATGCGGTGCGATTTTCACGCACGGTTGCTAGGTGACAATTGAAATGGGGACCTGATCATTATTATTTTCCCTTATAACATGGTTATAAGGGAAAATAATAGCATTCTGAATGCAGAATGCTAAGTAAAATAGGGCTGGAGGGGTTAAAAACAAATAAAAAATAATTTAACTCACCTTAATCCACTTGTTCACGCAGCCGGCATCTCTTCTGTCTTCATCTGTGAGAAAAAGGACCTTTGATGACGTCACTACGCTCATCACATGATCCATCACCATGGTGATGGATCATGTGAATGACCATGTGATGAGCGTAGTGACGTCATCAAAGGTCCTTTTCTCCACAGATGAAGACAGAAGAGATGGATTAAGGTGAGTTAAATTATTTTTATTTATTTTTTTAACCCCTCCAGCCCTATTGTACTATGCATTCTGTATTCGGAATGCTATTATTTCCCCTTATAACCATGTTATAAGGGAAAATAATGCAATCTACACAACCTTGAACCGAAACCTGAACTTCTGTGAAGAAGTTCAGGGTCTGGGTACCACAGTTAGTTTTTTATCACGCGCGTGCAAAACACATGGCACCTGTGCGATAAAAACTGAAAAACTGAACGCAATCGCTGTCAAAACTGACTGCAATTGTGCACCTACTCGCGCAGGGGGGATGCACTGCGCCACCAATGAATGTAATTAACACATTAATTCAAGTATAGGAGGGAGCGGGTGCCGGCGGCGGTATCACATACCCAGCACCCGGCCTCAATAACAGGGCATGCGATCCTCCAAACCGCGGCAATTAACCGCTCAGCTGCGGCACCTGAGGGGTTAATTTCCGCTGTTTGGTGGATCGCATGCTCTGTTATTGAGGCTGGGTGCGGGTATGTGATACCGCTGCCGGCACCCGCTGCCTCCTATACTTGAATTAATTACATTTATTGGTGGTGCAGTGGCCACAGCTGCTCCCCTTCTCCTCCCTGCTATTTCCCCATTGGTGGCAGTGGCAGCCGCGTCACAGTGGACAGGGAGGGACTCCCTCCTTCTCCACTGTGCTAGTGAAGAGAACATGGTAGGTGCTGAGAGAGGCGCATTGCCATGTACTCTATTAGTCTAAGCAGCTGCTTCACATCTCCACCGCAAGAGCCACACTTGAAGTGGCAAAGAGCCCCATGCGGCTCGAGAGCCGCAGGTTGGCCACCCCTGGCATAGGGCATCTGTTGTCCCCATGTCAAGGCTTGCTCTTCATCCTGGAACCCCTCCGCGTCTCCAGGTAATCTGGATCATAGAGTATTGTTGACCAGATCAATCTGCACGGCAAATCGGTGTAGAAGGTCATTACCTATGTACATCTGGTACCGTGGTTCATTCAATACGATGAATAAATGTTCCGTAGTCTTATCTCATATGGAAATAGACAATAGACATCTTGCAATCACATTATGACTGAGAATCTCCATCCAGATCATGAATCCATTGGTCCTGTGGAGAGGAACCTTTAATCACTTTAGGGTTGGCGACCTGTTTTAAGAGACCTAGGCTTATATAACTGGCTTCATTTGTAGATCCAACTTGGCATATTTCACCCAGGCTATATTGTTTACCTGTAAGGGAATCAATAAGTTATCACTAACCTTTTCAAACTGTACCATAGATTGAGTGTGCTTGGTCAGGTCTGCAACTTCGTAATTTCCCCCTTCAAGAGAAATAGTTAATAAATCTCCATCCAATGTTACCTTTTCAATTCTGTCCTTCTGGATGGTTATGGTATGGGCGGTACCATTGACATCTTCCCGAGGCTTACCATTTTTCAGGATCGTGACATTCAGCGTCCGGTTGTTCCTAAAACGAACTTCAACAGAGTTAGGCCTTTCTTCAATCACATGACAACTATGTTGAGGTTGTGAATTGCAAGAGTACTCATAGGCAATAAGTGCCTTTACCTGAGTCCAGATTGCTTCATTGATGAAGTCTACTATGGAACTCAATCTTTTCAGGAGGTTGATTACTATGATAAGCCGATCATAGGGAAGGTCCACAATGAGTGTGGGATGTCTAATTATTTCCTTGCCTATTTAAAATTTTAACCATGCAGTACCTCTTACCTGCAAAGCGTCTCCGCCTACACTTATCAAAGAGGCATCAAACGATTTCAATCTCGGCCTCTTTGCTGTCACATCCATAACCTGTTGGAAATAACTATATGACAATATAGTGGCTTATGATCCCAAGTCAAGTAAACCCCTAATTGGCCCAATAAGTTAATCTTGGAGTTAAGAATCAACAAAATATCGGCCTTCAACCTGAAACAAATCACATAAGAAATTAGGATGTTCACTCATCTGACGCTTTTTGAGGATTTGATCCTTTTGCTGCAATACGACTTCTGGAGAAACCCGGACATTCTTACTGCACGTGGCAGTCCCCACCTTTGGGGAAGACTGGATTACATCACAGCTTACAGACGGCAGCTCACAGATTGACACTGAGATGACGGGATCACTCATTGGAGAAGATACATTAGTGCACAAATCTACATGGTTAGACTGCAATATAGACTTCACAGAGTAACCATTAATTCTAAGATATAACTTTTAATAATCATAATTAAAATATTGGACCCTTTTAGTACAAAAATAAACAATAAATAACAAATTAAATAAAAAAAACTATGTGCCACTTGTCTCCATGGTAGCGAGAAGGGCAGCCCAGTAAGATTGATAGGCTAAAGGGGCCTGCAATATAGACAACACGTTAGACACCTCTTCTTTGGCCTCAATTTTAGGGTCAAGAACGCTGCAAGGCAATATAGGATTAGGAATCACATTAGATTCTTCTACAACCAGCTCGGTAGCCTTGCGTTGGCCTGGGCTCTGACCCCATCCTGCCTGCTTTATAGGGCTGAGCTGGGACCTGCAGCCGCCCCTAAAAAAGGCTCAGGTTGTTTTTCAATGGACACTTGGCACATCTTATTAACTATTTCAGTTAATTTAGCCACTTGATCTGCAAATTTATCAAACTGATCATTTGATTTGTGCACAGTTGGGGCTTGTGGCGTACCCTTACTAGAGGTGGGTGACCTACTTCTAGGTGAAGTAGAGGGTTTAGGCCTACCTATCTTCTGTTGTCTGGGCCTGTTATTCTAGCGCCTCCCAGTGGAACCCTATTGTAATATTGAGGACGGTAGTTAGACCTTTTATCACCATTATTATCCCCCTCTAACCCGTTAGGGCTATGAGGTTTTGTTTGCTTGGGGCACACCTGTTGTCACTCGGTTTTTTGTTAAGGTCATGTAGACGGAGGGTACCTGCGTGGCTGCTTTTCAAATCCCAGGTTGGGGTTTATTTTACCTTCTGCTACGTTTTGTTTTGGGGACCTTTTGTATCTCCTCTCACCTGTAGCATGGCACTCACTGATGTTTTACAGTGAAGTGGCAGCCATCAGCAATCTGTCCAAGGGAGCTTTAAGATCGAGATCTCTAGCTAGGCTAAATTTAATTTTCCGCATTGCATTATAAAACTGTTGTTTGAATTCCCCAGATTCCCAATTTGGGGACCTATATGCTAACCCATAGGCATTTTTAAGGATAGATAGGAATTCCCGGGGACTTTGGGTCTACATGCGAGTTTATAAATATCACGTTTTGCAGCAGTAATAGTCCGGTAAGGGCCGAATTCTAATTTCACCTCATGCAAAACATCCTACCAATCCCGGATCCCCTTGTCCCTGAAGGAAATAAAGTAATACATTTTAAAGAATCCATGGTGGACTGGTACAGTTGTAAGTGATCAGCAATTTCAGGAGAACCTCTCTTAGAGAATTTAGGTACAGTGGCATTTAGAAAATTAGTGATACTCGAAGAACTCTGATCCCCTTCCGCACACTGAGCATTTTTCTTTCTAGAGACCACTTCAGCATATAACGGTCGCCTAGAACTCTCATCCCCCTCGTGGGCAAACTCATGCCTGCACGGTGGGGAATAAGCCACACGCTTTTCCACATCACTGTCATAATCACTAATACTCCAATCACTTCTATCATACCCACTTGGCACAGGTGACTTAACTGTAACACTCCTCTCTAGGGGAAGGTGTTGGGGGACACTTCTGTGGCCTTTGGCATCGCTAGCGCCTAGTAAGGCGGTTACAGCTTGAAACGCCTGATTTAATTGAGTTAATGCATCCTGTGTAATCATGCCATCACCCTTGGGTGGCTTAGGGTCTTGGATAGATTCAACTTTAAGAGGACATGATGATGACATATCTATATTTTGTGGTGTGAGAGCTGGAGGATCCAAAAATCTCTCATTATCAGACAGATCACTTTCAACATTGACAGTATGGCTTGGTCCGTCTGTTTGCTGAAGTCTGCAATAACAGAGTCTGCCTCCCTTTTTAGTTGATGATAGGCATTATGGCTGAGATTGAGCTCACGTTTTAAGTCCTTGATCGATGCTTTTGCAGATTCTAACTCTGTTTCTATACAGGATATATAGACCTACATGTCTGTTATGTACATATTTCTACTCATTAAGAGGATACTGACTTCTAGTATTGCAAACAGGACTGGTGACTACATCTTTAAAATGGTATTGGTCTTTACTGGCGTTACTTTTAAGCACATCAAAATAGGTTAGATGTTTCCTGACTGTACCAAGTGATGTCCATATATCCACACATTCTCTCTTGGCTTCTGCCTGCAGCTCACTTAACCATGCAGTTACATCCTGATCCAAACTTAACCGTGAATTTACATATTCAACAATGTTATGGATTAACTGTTCCAGGCTAGATGGACTACCTCCTGTAGCTTCACCAGAACCCGCTTCACTACTGGCTTTGCTCATTTTCCCTACCAATAATTAGTACACAGATAGATGAATAATCTGGTTGCCAAGAAAATAACGTTTTACTATTTGCACATATAATTAATAAATTATCATAATTTCAGCAGTGCCTCCAATCTATGTTGGGGATAAAAAGCAAATGGTTTATATAAAAGAAAGGATCAAAAGATATTTCTTTAAAGGGAATTGATCCTAGAGGTGGACATATAAAACACCTAAAAAAGAGATTGTTGTTAATTTATGTTGTGCAATCAGTAAATCATGGTACAAGCATCTATTATACAATAACTTAAAATACCACCAAAGCTTAATCAATATAAAAGTCAATAATATGTAATAACACACAGTGATATGCAGTACCCAAAATTTGCCACTAGATGGCAATAATATTGATGTAGTATATCTAACATTACACATTCGCAATAAAGCAGGGATTTTCCTAAATATCAAGCTAATGAATTCAATTAATACTACACATAATAAAGTTATACGTTACCCCAGAGTGCAGTTGATATGCAGAGTCTAAGGGGAGTCAGCTCTAAGTCTGTTCTCATCATTGGGATTTTCTCCTGGGGTGTGCTTCCTTTCTTTGTTTCTCTGTGTTTCTGTGTCTTCTGTTGCTCCCTGTTGTTGTCCTTTTCCCTCATGTGTGTGTGGTTTATGATCACAAACTTATTAGTTAGACATACCTTCCTAACTTGCAGTTTTCCAATCATTGTCGGTTAGGCGTGTACATATGATAATGACTGTGATGTCACTGTATCACCCAGAATGCATTTCAGCTGTTGGTGCAATGTTACCTATTCATACCTAGGTGGCACTATTGCATAAGCTACTAGCATCATCACTATTAAGGGTTAACTGTCCAGGTCTGATTGTTTTTGCATTCTATACACATAATATATGGGATCCTAAATCAGAGCTAAGGGATTATTTTTGACACATAAATCAACTAAAACACAGACATTTAAGTACCATTTGAGACGTTTATGAAGCTACAAATTTATGTACCGATAAGAATATAATGGACTTTGAACTTTCAAAGACATTTGTGTCCGCTCTGTTACTCTAACGGTGATTGATTGTTAGTTAAAATAACACTAATTTCACTCACAAAGTTTACACTTAAAATATTTCTCTCCATGCTTTAGGATTGTATGCATTCCTAGTTAGAAATATATAAGACAATAGATACATTGACGTCCTTCATAATATCCTATAACATAGTACCATACATATGTAATACAATACATATGTCCTATTGATTATCTTTTACTAAAACTTAATGTTCATTATATATACAGTTGCAAGAAAAAGTATGTGAACCCTTTGGAATGATATGGATTTCTGCACAAATTGGTCATAAAATGTGATCTGATCTTCATCTAACTCACAACAATAGACAATCACAGTCTGCTTAAACTAATAACACACAAAGAATTTAAATGTTACCATGTTTTTATTGACACACCATGTAAACATTCACAATGCAGGTGGAAAAAGTATGTGAACCCTTGGATTTAATAACTGGTTGAACCTCCTTTGCCAGCAATAACTGCAACCAAACGTTTCCTGTAGTTGCAGATCAGACGTGCACAACGGTCAGGAGTAATTCCTGACAATTCCTCTTTACAGAACTGTTTCAGTTCAGCAATATTCTTGAGATGTCTGGTGTGAATCGCTTTCTTGAGATCATGCCACAGCATCCCAATTGGGTTGAGGTCAGAAATCTGACTGGGCCACTCCAGAAGGCGTATTTCTTCTGTTTAAGCCATTCTGTTGTTGATTTACTTCTATGCTTTGGGTCGTTGTCCTGTTGCAACACCCATCTTCTGTTTCAGCTTCAGCTGGTGGACAGATGGCCTTAAGTTCTCCTGCAAAATGTCTTGATAAACTTGGGAATTCATTTTTCCTTTGATGATAGCAATCCGTCCAGGCCCTGACGCAGCAAACTTTGGTTTCATCTGTCCACAGAATATTTTGCCAGTACTGCTGTGGAACATCCAGGTGCTTTTGTGCAAACTGTAAATGTGCAGCAATGTTTTTTTTGGACAGCAGTGGCTTCCTCTATGGAATCCTCCCATGAAATCCATTCTTGTTTAGTGTTTTACATATAGTAGATTCGCTAACAGGGATGTTAGCATATGCCAGAGACTTTTGTAAGTCTTTAGCTGACACTCTAGGATTCTTCTTCACCTCATTGAGCAGTCTGCGCTGTGCTCTTGCAGTCATCTTTACAGGACAGCCACTCCTAGGGAGAGTAGCAGCAGTGCTGAACTTTCTACATTTATAGACAATTTATCTTACCGTGGACTGATAAACAGCAAGGCTTTTGGAGATACTTTTATAACCCTTTCCAGCTTTATGCAAGTCCACTATTCTTAATCGTAGGTCTTCTGAGAGCTCTTTTGTGTGAGGCATCATTCACATCAGGCAATGCTTCTTGTGAAAAGCAAACCCAGAACTGGTATGTGTTTTTATAGGGCATGGCAGCTGTAACCAACACCTCCAATCTCATCACATTGATTGGACTCCAGTTGGCTGACACCTCACTCCAATTAGCTCTTGGAGATGTCATTAGTCTAGGGGTTCACATACTTTTTCCACCTGCACTGTGAATGTTTACATGGTGTGTTCAATAAAAACATGGTAACATTTAATTATTTGTGTGTTATTAGTTTAAGCAGACTGTGATTGTCTATTGTTGTGACTTAGATGAAGATCAGATCCCATTTTATGACTAATTTGTGCATAAATCCATATCATTCCAAAGGGTTCACATACTTTTTTTTTGCAAACTGTATATATACATACAGGGAGTGCAGAATTATTAGGCAAGTTGTATTTTTGAGGATTAATTTTATTATTGAACAACAACCATGTTCTCAATGAACCCAAAAAACTCATTAATATCAAAGCTGAATATTTTTGGAAGTAGTTTTTAGTTTGTTTTTAGTTTTAGCTATTTTAGGGGGATATCTGTGTGTGCAGGTGACTATTACTGTGCATAATTATTAAGCAACTTAACAAAAAACAAATATATACCCATTTCAATTATTTCTTTTTACCATTGAAACCAATATAACATCTCAACATTCACAAATATAAATTTCTGACATTCAAAAACAAAACAAAAACAAATCAGTGACCAATATAGCCACCTTTCTTTGCAAGGACACTCAAAAGCCTGCCATCCATGGATTCTGTCAGTGTTTTGATCTGTTCACCATCAACATTGTGTGCAGCAGCAACCACAGCCTCCCAGACACTGTTCATAGAGGTGTACTGTTTTCCCTCCTTGTAAATCTCACATTTGATGATGGACCACAGGTTCTCAATGGGGTTCAGATCAGGTGAACAAGGAGGCCATGTCATTAGATTTTCTTCTTTTATACCCTTTCTTGCCAGCCACGCTGTGGAGTACTTGGACGCGTGTGATGGAGCATTGTCCTGCATGAAAATCATGTTTTTCTTGAAGGATGCAGACTTCTTCCTGTACCACTGCTTGAAGAAGGTGTCTTCCAGAAACTGGCAGTAGGACTGGGAGTTGAGCTTGACTCCATCCTCAACCCGAAAAGGCCCCACAAGCTCATCTTTGATGATACCAGCCCAAACCAGTACTCCACCTCCACCTTGCTGGCGTCTGAGTCGGACTGGAGCTCTCTGCCCTTTACCAATCCAGCCACGGGCCCATCCATCTGGCCCATCAAGACTCACTCTCATTTCATCAGTCCATAAAACCTTAGAAAAATCAGTCTTGAGATATTTCTTGGCCCAGTCTTGACGTTTCAGCTTGTGTGTCTTGTTCAGTGGTGGTCGTCTTTCAGCCTTTCTTACCTTGGCCATGTCTCTGAGTATTGCACACCTTGTGCTTTTGGGCACTCCAGTGATGTTGCAGCTCTGAAATATGGCCAAACTGGTGGCAAGTGGCATCTTGGCAGCTGCACACTTGACTTTTCTCAGTTCATGGGCAGTTATTTTGCGCCTTGGTTTTTCCACACACTTCTTGCGACCCTGTTGACTATTTTGAATGAAACGCTTGATTGTTCGATGATCACGCTTCAGAAGCTTTGCAATTTTAAGAGTGCTGCATCCCTCTGCAAGATATCTCACTATTTTTGACTTTTCTGAGCCTGTCAAGTCCTTCTTTTGACCCATTTTGCCAAAGGAAAGGAAGTTGCCTAATAATTATGCAGACCTGATATAGGGTGTTGATGTCATTAGACCACACCCTTTCTCATTACAGAGATGCACATCACCTAATATGCTTAATTGGTAGTAGGCTTTCGAGCCTATACAGCTTGGAGTAAGACAACATGCATAAAGAGGATGATGTGGTCAAAATACTCATTTGCCTAATAATTCTGCACTCCCTGTATACATCACAGAATTTTTGCTTCATCAATAGACATTAAACCATAGGGGTAATTAGCACCAGATGCGTCTAGAAAATATCCTTATCTCAGTCATAAATTTATAAGGAGACAAGAATGACTCTTCTCAGACTGGTACATCTACAGAAAAAATTATATGAACTCTGTCCTTTCCATGAACCTCTTTCGGCCTACTTTAAAATACATACACAATGTTGAATATAACACAACATTGCCTGTTATATATAAAATCCACTATAACTAGGTAATTTTGATATAAATGTTATATACCTATGAAATGGCACAACAATACCCAATGTTGTTTTGTTGTTTACTAATGTGTTATATTTTGTATTCTGCACTTAATACCCTTTGGCATTTTGGTTTTCAGAAGTACCCAGCTTTTCTTGATGTTGAAATGAATAGACAGCTTTTTCATGAAGGAACACAGTACTTCTCGTGTTTCATGGGGTGTCTTGTAACTAGGGGATGGACACAAACAGTTGTCCTTGCGTTTGTGACGTCCACCTTGTCCTCCTCCCTCCCCTTTAGGTCATCAAGTCTACCCCTTTCGGTTGGACAGTGCGATCCTCCCTCTTTCAGTCAGTCTATTTGCAACTGTTCTTGAGGACAGATCTTTGATGTTATGAGAACATTTAACATGTTACAGTTGATATATAACATCAAACATAGAAACAAACCTCACAATACAGACATGAACACATGAAGGGTCCATAGAAAACAATTCATTGAATTCAATAAGAAAAAAATGTAGAGCTCATTCAAAAATTTTGTCACCAATAAAAAACAAGAAAAAATAAAAAAATAATAATTTCTAAAGCACGATATAAAAAACAAATACTCCATATACATTCGAATTTTCATTTATTAATTTCTTACTTCAGTATCATTTATTTATATCCAAACAAAGCACATAACCAGACCCTTATACATGAAGTACAGACTGCACACAGCTCTGCTAAGCATCCATCAGTCTTCTCAACTTCACACATATTTAACACAACTGCAACTTAAAGCCACACCCATTCACATTCCACTGAATGATTTATGGCTGCCATATCAGCTACTCTGTTTCATATTCCTGAAACTTACAGAATAAAGAAACACAGATTTTCTGGAAACAAACACACCACACCCAGAATTGCCAATAATGTCTGTTGCTGTTATTTCCATTGCCTTCTGACTTCAATCTGTAATGATCAAAATCTTAAAACAAGACAGCATACAAGTTATAATCATCTTATATGCCATGTGGTCTTACTCAATTGGTGTTGCACATATAGAATTTTTTCTTTAAATGGGATGTCCGGGTTCAGAGCTGAACCCGGACATATCCCCATTTTCACCCTGACAGCCCACCAGATTTGCGCATCGGAGCAGTTCATGCTCCGATGCTCTACTTTGCACTGTGCTGAATCCCACATGGCAAAGGCATTTTCTGGAGTTCTGGTGATGAACCGGGCTCTCCATGGGGCTGCCAGGCGGAGTCTTCCGCCCAGCAGTGAGCCCGGTGATGTCAACGGCTCTGATTGGTGGGGTTTAGCGCTGCCCTAACCTGTAAACGCTAAAGCCCGCCCATCAGAGCCGGTGACATCACCGAACACACTGCTGGGCTGAAGCCTTCGACTGGAATTGTGTTATTGTAAATAAACATGACATGCTCCGATGCTAACATCAGAGGGGCTGCCTGGGTCAAATTATGGGTATGTCCAGGTTCAGCTCTGAACCCGAACAACCCCTTTAAGGCTGGGTTCCCACATTACAATCAGCTGCTTGGGAAAAGAAGAAAGAAAAATGATTAAATAATCTTCACCTTTCTATCTCTTATAAAAGGTTATTGCACTTACTAAACACATCCTAGACTCTGTTTGAGAGAACCGGAGCACAATGGAAGTCAATGGGAGAATCCCAGGCACCCCCTGCTCTGAAGAGGGGAGGGTGTCAGAACTCTAGTTCGGCTTAGGAGTCCCTGCTCTGACTCTATATATAGCTATGTCCATATATGGAGTCAGTGCTTGGTGACACCCCAGTGCATTTAAATCTAATTTAGCCTGTATTTCAGAAAAGTTTCTGCCAGATTAAAACTCACAACCTTCTGTATTAGAGACAAGGCACCTAACCACTCAGCTATAATAGCTGCATAGTCAGTTATACAAAAAAAAAAAAAACTTGTACTGTACTGCTACTGAGACTATATAGTAGAAGTCTCATATATTATTTTATAAGTGGCTGGCTATGCAGCTATATACAGTCATGGCCAAAAGTTTTGAGAATGACATAAATATTGGAAAAGTTTGCTGCTTAAGTTTTTATAATAGCAATTTGCATATACTCCAGAATGTTATGAAGAGTGATCAGATGAATTGCATAGTCCTTCTTTGCCATGAAACTTAACTTAATCCCAAAAAAAACTTTCCACTGCATTTCATTGCTGTCATTAAAGGACCTGCTGAGATCATTTTAGTAATCGTCTTGTTAACTCAGGTGAGAATGTTGACGAGCACAAGGCTGGAGATCATTATGTCAGACTGATTGGGTTAAAATGGCAGACTTGACCTGTTAAAAGGAGGGTGATGCTTGAAATCATTGTTCTTCCATTGTTAACCATGGTGACCTGCAAAGAAACGCGTACAGCCATCATTGAGTTGCATACAAATGGCTTCACAGGCAAGGATATTGTGGCTACTAAGATTGCACCTCAATCAACAATTGATAGGATCATCAAGAACTTCAAGGAAAAAGGTTCAATTCTTGTTAAGAAGGCTTCAGGGCGTCCAAGAAAGTCCAGCAAGAGCCAGGATTGTCTCCTAAAGAGGATTCAGCTGCGGGATCGGAGTGCCACCAGTGCAGAGCTTGCTCAGGAATGGCAGCAGGCAGGTGTGAGAGCATCTGCACGCACAGTGAGGCGAAGACTTTTGGAAGATGGCCTGGTGTTAAGAAGGGCAGCAAAGAAGCCACTTCTCTCCCAAAAAAACATCAGGGACAGATTGATCTTCTGCAGAAAATATGGTGAATGGACTGCTGAGGACTGGGGCAAAGTCATATTCTCCGATGAAGCCTCTTTCCGATTGTTTGGGGCATCAGAAAAAAGGCTTGTCCGGAGAAGAAAAGGTGAGCGCTACCATCAGTCCTGTGTCATGCCAACAGTAAAGCATACTAAGACCATTCATGTGTGGGGTTGCTTCTCATCCAAGGGAGTGGGCTCACTCACAATTTTGCCCAAAAACACAGCCATGAATAAAGAATGGTACCAAAACACCCTCCAACAGCAACTTCTTCCAACAATCCATAACGTTGAAATTTTGGGTCCATGGCCTGGAAACTCCCCAGATCTTAATCCCATTGAGAACTTTTGGTCAATCCTCAAGAGACGGGTGGACAAACAAAAACCCACTAATTCTGACAAACTCCAAGAAGTGATTATGAAAGAATGGGTTGCTATCAGTCAGGAATTGGCCCAGAAGTTGATTGAGAGCATGCCCAGTCGAATTGCAGAGGTCCTCAAAAAGAAGGGCCAACACTGCAAATACTGACTCTTTGCATAAATGTCATGTAATTGTCGATAAAAGCCTTTGAAACGTATGAAGTGCGTGTAATTATATTTCACTACATCACAGAAATAACTGAAACAAAGATCTAAAAGCAGTTTAGCAGCAAACTTTGTGAAAACTAATATTTGTGTCATTCTCAAAACTTTTGGTCACGACTGTAGTGAAGTGGTTAAAGTTCTGGGCTATGATGCAGAAGCTGTGAGTTCAATTATGTATATATATAAAAAATGGCAGCACCAATTATCAAAAAATACGTCGGGTGCTATGTCCCAGGGTGTAACTTCTTGCCTAGAAATATAGTAGAAAACGGACAGCACGTCCAGTAGAAAATTTTGATTTATTGGGCCATGTGGGACAGTGAGGCAACATTTTGGCTCGGACACAGAGCCTTTCGCAAGCATAAAACACAAGTGCATTACAAAGTATAAATAGCCCAAACATAATTGGGGGTGGAGCAAACAAACATGATAATTACAATAAAATCATGATACATAGATAAAAACAAGTGTAAAGTGTCATGATATAGTGCATAATAATAACCAAAGAAATATTTATATGTGAAATCAGACAATAATCATTTAACGCAAAAAAAAAAAAAAATTGACAAATGACACCAATCAACCACAGGTGCTGTGCGTCATAATAATCATTAAATATTAGCAGGTGGGATATAGGATCAGATCATAAACATACCCATCAGACACATCGTAGGTCCACATGCGATCAAATACCAAACTTGGCGTGTAACAACTTACAGTGCGCAGGAACCAGGTTGCATCTAGAATGTGTGATCTCATGCCGTCACCGGAGTAGGCATCTCGCAAGCTTCCTCTACTTTCAATCACAGCAAAGTAGGTCACTACTACCAAAGCTCCAATTTGCACAAGAAATCAGTGGTATCCTGAATATATGATTGTGCCCTATTAGCAAAATTGCGCAGGATTTTATAAAAAATAAATAAAATTGAATATTGCTAAATATAGACTCAGAGCCCGAAACAATAGGACGACCCGGAGGGTCTATGAGAGACTTATGCACTTTTGGTAGTACATATATCACAGGTGTCACCGGATGATCCACTGTGCAAAATTCCAAAAGATCATTGTCATTGATGCCTGCCATGACTGCGTCGGCTAAACAGTTTTTAATCAACCTAGCAATGTCAAACTTAGGATCGGCCTGGAGGACCGAATAAACATCCGTATCATGAAGTTGTCGTCTAATCTAAAACGACCACTGGACCCCCCTTATCAGCTGGTTTTACTGTAAGGAGGGAATCATTTATCAATTGCTCTATGGCCTCAACCTATAACCGTGTCAAATTAGGATGTTTAAATCCTCTCTTATCACAAAGCGTTTTGTAATGTGCTAGTACAATCTTAACCACAGTCATGTAGGCATCAATGGCAGGTTCATTATTCATAGGAGAAAATTGGCTGTCAAGAGACAGGCTCAGGGCACCCAAAGAGAGCTCACTCAGTTGGGGTGTCCCAGACTGTGTCTTATTATGAAACCAGGCTTTAAGTTTAATCCAGCGAAAAAAAGCTGACAAATCAATTTCCAAATCAAACCAATTAAGTGAGGAAGATGGACAAAATGTCAATCCCTTATTCAGGACACTTACTTGTGCAGGAGTAAGTATTTTGGATGACAAATTGATGACAGTCATTTTCTCTTGGACATCTGGGGTTTGCTGGCCTGGGCACGGGTCTTGTTGTTTCGCAATTCTATGGGTTCTTCAATGTCTGCGACCACCCCGTCTGGTGCGGCCTTATCTTTCCGCTGTATGCCGGGTCTTCTCCCTAAAAAATAATGTTCCAATCTTGGTGTCTGTATATTCCTCTTCCTTTTTCTAATATCCTTTTGATTGGAGGTACCATTGTCAAATTGCCATGAATAGACTGAGCCCCTTTTATAAATCGTCCAGATCCCTGGTCCATTTCGAGCGTTTGCCTTCTTCAAGCTCAGTCTTAAGTTTAGACACAAAGTGAAATGTTATCAGTAAAATGGGTATACTCATCTGAAGACATGGAAGCCTGTAGAGCACGTTCTATTTCCGCCATCTTCAACGCTGTGGAGGATAATTCGGCTTGTAGATATTGCACATTAAGAAGGATGAAATCCAGAGAGTATCTGTTGGAGAGAGTTTCAAGTTTCTTGCAGAAAAAAAGAATTGTTAAAAAACAAATTGGGTCTTAGGTGAGATCCCATGCCCCGTGGTATCCTTTGGGCCTTATAGTATTCACCCAAGGTATAGGCCCAATGAAGCAGTCTTTTTAGATAAAAACTACATTTTTTTTCTTTAACTCCTTAATCTATGGGGTGTTAAAAAAGGTGGCATCTCCCCCAATGCACTACATAATACGTTCCGTTTCCTCCTGTGAGTAGGTGGAACCACATGGGAAGTCCGTATCCATAATCAGCAAAAGTACAGAAAGTAGCAATAAAAAATTGTGCTAAGCTAAAAAAGTATAAATACAAATAGAAAAAATGGCAGCACCAATTATCAAAAAATATGTCGGGTGCTATGTCCCAGGGTGTAACTTCTTACCCAGAAATATAGTAGAAAACGGACAGCACTTCCAGTAGAAAATCGTCATTTATTGGCCTGTGTGGGGCAACGAGGCAATGTTTCGGCTCGGACACAGAGCCTTTCTCAAGCATAAAACACAAGTGCATTAGAAAGTATAACTAGCCCAAACATAATTGGGGGGTGGAGCAAACAACAAACATGATAATTACAATAAAATCATGATACATAGATAAAAACAAGTGTAAAGTGTCATGATTTAGTGCATAATAATAATCACCAAAGACATAATTATATTTGAAATCAATCAGACAATAATCATTTAATGCAAAAAACTTTAAAAATAGATAAATTACACCAATAAACTACAGGTGCTGTGCGTCATAATAATCATATTAAAATATTAGCAGGTGGGATATAGGATCAGATCATAAACCTACCCATCAGACACATCGTAGGTCCGCATGCGATCAAATATCAAACTTTGCGTGTAACAACTTACAGTGCGCAGGCGCCAGGTTGCGTCTAGAATGTGTGATCTCATGCCGTCACCGGAGTAGGCATCTCGCAAGTTTCCTCCCCTTTCAATCACAGCAAAGCAGGTCACTACTACCAAAGCTATAACGCACATGCCCGCTTGATGTCATATCGGGAAGCGCCATATTGGATATTGGCAAAGTTGCCCCAAGTTATATTACATTATAGTAACGGCATGTAGGAAGCAAATAAAGGGAGGGGATAATCCTAGTCAAAGGAGTACACCATCCTAATGGTGGGGCATGCAATGTAAGCACTACCGGCGCTGCTGTGCTGATCGCGCAACTAAGCGCTGCCACATACACGCCTGCTACCACAGCTAAAAACAGGGTTCTCCTGACAACTCTGGGATACTAAATAAAAAAAATGTCAAGACACAACTTGGGAAGCGGCAAAAATAACACAAACCCAATTTATAAACTATGACATGGGACCACAATGTTGTTCCGTAGAGTATGTTCATTCCATCTCCAAATAATTCCTCCTCTTTCATCCAAAATTCAATAAAAAAAAAGGGGACAAAGAAAGATCATAAGTATATGTTGATGCAATTACTTGTGTTCAAAAAGCAACCACTACTACAGGGTATGAAACAAGACATAAATGCATAGACATCATGGGCAAACCAATCCTCTAAGTATACATCGCCAGATTATAATCAATATTTAGACCATTCGGTCTCAGACTATTCAAATTTGCTAGTGGGGCACAATCATATATTCAGGATACTACTGATTTCTTGTGCAAATTGGATACTATTGACCTCACTGATATACATTCTATACATCTAGCGTCTTTTGACGTGACATCTTTATATACCTCTATCGATCATGACCTCGGTATCATGGCGATTAGACATATGTTAGACATGTCATCTCTTACCACACCAGCAAGTGAGTTTATCATGGACCTTCTCAATATCATTTTGAGGTATACATGTGGAGATACATCAACGACATCTTCCTCATTTGGACTGGTGACTGCTCTGAACTGATGAATTTTCAATGTTATCTGAATAGTGTTAACAGGGAGCTACAATTTACCCTTGTACACTCAGATACTGAGATCCAATTCCTGGATACTACTGTCAGATATCATGAGGGGCAATTGCATACGTATTTATTTACAAAACCTACAGACAAGAATACCCTCTTACATTTTGACAGTAGTCATCCACGCAATATTGTAGAGTCCCACTAGGCAGGAGTGGGCACTACACAAGGGTCAATTGGGTAACGTGTTACTTCTACTCACAAGGGACAGTGATGTTACATTTGACTGTGCACTTTAATGCATTTTCTATGTGTTTTAGCATGCAATGTTTCCCCTGTATTATGCATAGCAGGCCTATTAGGGTGTAGTTAGGCATCCCAGACACTAGAGGGAGATAGGGAGCCCCTAGTATAAATGTCCAGGCCCAGACAGGGAGGGGTTAGGTCATAGTGAGGAGTCTGTGGAGACAGAAGTGAGAAGGCACCAGCCCAGGATATGCTGAGGGCCTCCTCCTGACATGCAGCTAGACAGTCCTGGTTTCTAGCTGTACCAAGAGGCTTGAAGGAGTACAGCCTGCTTGGAGACCGAGTGTATTCCAGGGGACTAGAGGAGTTACCTCGTCAGCCTGAAACTCCTGAGGCTAAGCATAGCTCAGTTGAGATACCCCAGTAGTAGGAGAGGACCTCCTGGGAGCAAACTGCAGTTTCCCTACCAAGCGAGGATAATACAACCAAGTGCAGATAAGTAACCTGATGGGCAGAAGTACTATAAAGTGAAGAGCAAGGGTTTATACTGGAGGAAGGAATTTATACCAAGGATTTAAGCCAGCACTTAGGCATCCGGGCCTTGGGATCCAGCCAGCTAGAATAGCTGAGGGGATAGAGCAGCATTGCACTGCAAAGCATTAACTGTTTGCCCTCCAAGTATCTTGCATGATTAATACCTGCCATCATTGAAAGTAAGCCTGCTTGGGACGTATTGTTCAAGGGACTGCATCATCATCATTAACCACTGTAATTGACTGTACAAAGTTGGACTGTTTTAAAGTAAAGCAACGTTTGGTTCACCATACAATCTGTGTACCTCAATTACTATTCCTACCAACCGGTGTGCCACCGTTACAGGCACTGGCATCACGATCCTTAAAGGGACCTTGCCTCAGGCACTCTAAACACCTGCAACAACCAGGGCACCTTATCCAACATCAGGCCAGGTCTCTACACCCAGAGTGTGCCCCAGAGGAACTAGTGTCTGCCTCTCGTTCACTGCTGCATGCCTGCCCAGGGTCCTCCAAAAAGTGAGTAACCCTCGATCGCCCATTCCGTGACCTCACTGTCGCTATACCCTGCAGGTCTGGCGTGCTGCAATATGGTTACACCCTGTGACATAGCGCCCAACGTATTTTTTGATAATTGGTGCTGCCATTTTTTCTATTTGTGTATATATATATATATATATATATATATATATATATATATAGTTAAGGCTGCGTGCAGCCTGTAATTGTGGGTCCAGCAACTTACCCTACCTAAACCCCCTGGTACAAGCAGGAGGGCGCCTGTTCTTTGCTGTTCCGCCCGTCCGTGACGTCACTTCCGGTTTCGATACCTTCTGTGACGTCACTTCCGGTTTCGCGTCCTCGTGGAATCCAGACCACGGCGCCTCTGGTAAGTTGGTCCCGGCTGGGTAGCCGAGCCCTGTTGGCAGTGCGGACGCACCCCCGCTTCTCTCCCTGCAGCCTAGCAGAGTATCACCGATCTGCGGCCCGGGCGGACGCTCCTGCCACCGGCACCTCTTGTTCCACCGATTCACAGCCCGGCCGGTAGCTCCACGTCAGGCCCCCTGCCTCACGCCGGCTGCCGGAGCAGGCATCGCCCAGTCGCCTCCCCCTCCAGGTACCGGGCGCCTCCGGCGCATGCGCCGCAAGTTGGTGCGGCGCGGCCCGAAAAAAGGGGGGCAGGCGGGGACGGCGCCGCATGTGTGATGATGGGGCTGTTTGTTGTAGGCTCTATACTGCAAGACCTTGCAGACGCCTGCAAGCCAACCAAGGTTAGGAAGTTTAGATGCGGCACTGTGGTTAAGTCATCTGTTGACCAGTTCTTGGGTTGTTGTGGCTGCCAGGGAAGGTTGGCACTGTGGCAGTCATGCCTTCTTCCTGATTATGTTACCCGGTTCGGGGGTCCTGGGCGGCAGGACTAGCAGCACAGCCGCCCTGTCTGCAGTGAGCGCCGCTTCTCCGTGCGGGCGAGTCGGTGGCTGTTTGGCCTGCTGCTCTTAACCCCCGGACTGCTGGGAAAAAGGAAAATTGTGATTTACTGCCAGGTGCAGGCCCCGGTCACCCTGGGCTCCTATGCCAATCATGCCATTACGTTTATAAATCTTCACCCCCTGGGTGGCTGGGGGCTGTGGTATTCCTTGAATTCAGGGGCCAGGTGTTCCCTGAACCTCTCAGGGTTACGGGTGCCCTAAAATTGCCCAGGGGTCCAGTCTCCCCTGAATCGCTCAGGTGTTATGTCATTCCTGATACCGCTCAGGTGTCACTTGTTCCCCGATCCGCTCCGATGTTATATCGTCCCTGTAACCACCGGGTGTCATGTTCCCTGAATCGCTTAGGGTAGTGTCTTCCCTAAAGTCGCTCAGGTGTAATGTCTTCCCTGAATCGCTCAGGTGTAATGTCTTCCCTGAATCGCTCAGGTAGTATGGCTCCTCGGATCGCTCATGTGTTATGTCTCCCCTGATCGCTCATGTGTTATGTCTCCCCTAAACTACTCAAGTGTTATGTCTTCAGGTGTCATTTTTTTTCCCGAGTCACAGGTGTCATGTTCCCGGAATCGCAGGTCATGTCTTCCCAGAATCACTCAGGTTTTGTTTCCCTGAATCACTCAGGTGTCATGTTTTTCCTCAAATCGCATGTGTCATGTTCCCGGAATCGCAGGTGTCATGTTTTTCCCCAAATCGCAGGTGTCATGTTCCCGGAATCGCAGGTGTCATGTCTTCCCGGAATCATTCAGGTTTTGTCTTCCCTGATTCACTCAAGCGTCGTGTTTTTCTCCAAATCACAGGTGTCATGTTCCCAAAATCGCATGTGTCATGTCTTCCCTGAATCGCTCAGGGTTATGTTTTCTTCAATTCACAGGTGTCATGTTCCCAAAAATTGCATGTGTCATGTCTTCCCTAAGTGACTCAGGGGTCAGGCCCCGTGAATTGCTCTGGTGTTATGCCTCCCCTTAGTCACTTAGGGGTAAGGTTCCCTGAATCGCTCAGGTCTTGTGTGTTCCCTGAATCGCTCGGGTCTTGTGTGTTCCCTGAATCGCTCGGGTCTTGTGTGTTCCCTGAATCGCTCGGGTCTTGTGTGTTCCCTGAATCGCTCGGGTCTTGTGTGTTCCCTGATTCGCTCAGGTGTCATGTATTCCCTGAATCACTCAGGTTCCATGTTCTCCCTGATTCGAGTTTTGTTTTTCCTACCTCTTCCAGGTCGGTTGTTTCCCAGGTTGCATATTTTCCTAAACAGTCTGGTTATGTATTCCCCTGATTCACTCAGGTCAGGTTGGCCTGATTCGCCCAGGCTTCTGTTTTTTCCCTGGTCTCCCAGTGGGTAGGTAGTGGCCAGGTCCAACCAGGTTCAAGGTACTGCCCGACCCACCCAGGTGTCTGTCCTCCTTATGAAGGTGTATGTAATTGCCTGCTTTGCTTAGGATTCCATGTTGCCTGAACCGCTCAGGATTCAGTGTATCGCCCGAATTACGCGGGTTCCATGCAGCAGCAGCGTCCGGCTGGTTCCTGGTTACCCGATTCGTGTCCAGATTCCTGTTTTCCGCAGGTTTGTTGCATGCGGCGCAACTTCGGCTCTTATTCTGGCTGTCCAGGGTCACCCAGCAGTTGACCATGGCGCCCAGGTTGCATCCTGGTTCTCCGTCGCCTCTTTTCAGTGCCACCAGATCGCACCTCTCTCCGGGTCTCGTGCCAATGCAAGCTTATTTTTCATGTGAGCAGGGCCTCAGGCCACCGGAATTTCGATCCATCCTCAATTGTGTCGCAGGGCTCCTCCATGCTCGGTCACTCCACGGTGCCGTGTTTCACGCAAGTTCCAGCCGAGTGGCGGCGTGACGCTTCCCTGCAGCTCAGAGCCTTCCTTCGTTCATCACGAGCCTCCATTCCTAGGTCTTCAGTATCGCCGGAGAGTTGGCAGCGCTGTCCGTTGATTCGGTTAGGTTGCGATCCTTTCTATACCATGTTCGTTCCTGTTTCCTTCTGATTCTCAGGTTTCATGTATTTCCCGGATTAGCCCAAAATTCACGTATTTACCCATTCACCCAGGTCTAATTCCCCGGAGTCGCGCAGGTTTTACGTGTCTCCTGGATCACTCGGGTTCATGCATTTCCCTGAATCAATCGGGTTTATGTTTCCCGAATCGCCCGGGTTCATGTTTTCTGGATCGCTCAGGTTTATGTATGTGCCCAAGTCACTCAGGTTTACGTATTTCCCTGAATTGCTCAGGTCAGGTATTTCCCTGAATCGCTCAGGTTTTGTATTTCCTGTCTTCAGGTTGCCGGTATTTCCAGGCGGTATGTTTTTCCTGATTCACCCAGGTTACGTATTTTCCTGAATCACTCAGGTTTTGTATTTTCCTGTCTCTTTCAGGTTGGCGGCATTTCCAGGTTGTGTGTATTTTCTTGATTCACTCAGGTTACGTGTTTTCTCTGAATCGCTCAGGTCTTTTTTCCACAGGTTGTTCGCATTTGCCTGAATCACTCAGCTCTTTTTCCCACAGGTTGTTCGCATTTGCCTGAATCGCTCAGGTCTTTTGTCCCACAGGTTGTGCGCAGTTGCCTGAATCGCTCAGGTCTTTTCCCACTGGTGGTACACATTTGCCTGAATCACTCAGGACCCGATATATTTGCCTGGAACGCTCGGGGTTTTCCAGCAGTATCCAGTGGTTCCTGTTTACCCGGTTCGGGTTCCGCATGTTTGAATCCCTGATTGCATTGGATCCGGGTTCATCACGGGGGTTTGAACATGGTCATCCATTATCTCGACAATTGTTGTTACATCAGGTATTGTACTCTGCTCCCACTCAAGCGGCATTCTCCTGTTCATTTCTACGTAATGGTTTTCCTCAATCTCACCTGGGCAGTCTGCACCCTGATTCCTGATCGTCAAGGGACCTCAGGGCTAGTTGCCCCAGCTTTTCGCCAGGCTTGAGGCCCCCGTGGCGGCCGCCAAGCTGGCTAAGATCCAGGCTGCCGTTCATCTGCGGCTTCTTCCAGGGTCCTGTCCAAGTGGGAGCTCCAGTCCCTGTTAGGGTTCCTCAACTGTACATTTACGATCATGCCCAGGGCCCCGGCCCCTCAGTCTCCAAAAAACAAACAAACAAAAAAAAAAAAAAAAAAACACCCATCCTCGGGGGGAGGTGGACGAGGTCACGTTTCATGGCTGTATAGCCCATTGCCACACGCACCGCCTCCTGTCATTTAACACCATCAAGCTGTATTTGGCCAGCATTCAACACCATCGGATGCTCAGCGACCCCTCTGCCAAATCCATTTTTCGTATCAGGCCATCAAAGCCACCCTCAGGGTTAGCACAGCGGTCCAGGTGCGTAGACAACCAGTGTCAGGCGAGCTTTTCCGCAGATTGTCCGTAGCCCTAGACTGTCTCCCTTTGGGCACTCAGCAAGCATCATCACCAAAGCAGCCATGTACCTAGGGTTCCATGGGTGCTTAGACCCGGGGAGTTCACCTACGGCACGGTCAACCGAGCTACCCTGCTCAGGCGACATCTCGTCTGGCATACGGTCCACTTCATACTGTCCATCCCAGCCACCAAGTCCAATCAGGCTGGTCCTCCCACCGAGGTAGAGTTCTTCCCTACGGCCAACTGTTGGTGTTCCGTCTAGGCACTCCAAGAGCTTCTGGCCTCACTCCAGTCTCCCGCGTTAGATGACCCGTTGCTCCCGATTAACGGTAGGCCCCTCTTCTTCGGCCCAGTTGTCTCCAATATCCGCACCCTGGTGGCAGGGGTGGGGTTCAACCCTAGCACGGTATCCGGGCACTCCTCTCACGTAGGGTCTGCTTCCGCAGCATCCAGTCATCAGGTACTGGCACACGTCATCCGCAAGGTGGGTCGTTGGCGGTCGTCCTGCTACCCTAGGTACATTCCCAATCCGCGAGTTGAGATTGTCAGAGCCTTTCGTTCTTTGGGCTTTATGGGTTCCATGATGCTCCAAGAATACATTCCACCCTACTCCGGGACGGTTCTCTTTGCCCACTCATCTAGGCCTTACCTCGTCACTGGCACCAGGCACACTCCAGCCAGTTGGTTCGGGGCAGTACATAGGCATGCCTACTCTGTTCCTCGATTAGCTCCTGCCACAAATAGTTAAGACTGCGTGCAGCCTGTAATTGTGGGTGGAGCAACTTACCCTACTTAAACCCCCTGGTACAAGCAGGAGGGCGCCCGTTCTTTGCCCCTCCCTCCCATCCCCTTTTTCATTCACTCCTCCTGGGTGGCCCACTCATCTAGGCCTTACCTCGTCACTGGCACCGGGCACACTCCTGCCAGTTGGTTCAGGGCAGTACATAGGCATGCCTACTCTGTTCCTCGATTAGCTCCTACCACAAATATATATATATATATATATATATACATACATACACACACACCTTCCTTTTTCACAATTTTTGAGAGCGAAAAGGATTGTTTCGAACCCTGATGTACTTGATGATACACTTAATGTCATGGTTAATAAGTTTATACAAAGGAGTTATCCCCCTAAGTTATTGCAGTCTCAAATTGGAAAAGTACATGCGATTGATAGAGATGATACATTGATGAGGAAAGATGTGAAGGGGTCCCATACCAGGATTCCTTTCATTTCTAGATATACTGAACACAGCAGTGAGATAACCGTGTCATCAAGAAGCATTGGGGTATTTTGGGAGGATGCCTGGATCAGATACCTGAATTTAGGCTTCCACCCCTTTTTTCTTATCGAAGATCAAGAAATCTGCGCGATCAGTTGGTTAGAGCGGATATTGGTCCTGGTCCTAGAGTGACACAAAGTACATTGACCCAGCAGAGTCAGGGTTGTTTCCCATGTCTCAGTTGTGTCAATTGCAAATATATTTGTAAGGGCAGATTCTTTACACATCCAACCACTGATGTGAGATATTTGATACCCTTCTACCTTACGTGTAATTCCAACTTTGCGATATATGTTCTGACCTGCCCTTGCAAATTACTATATGTGGGTGAGACTCTACAGATTTGAAAACTCGCCTTAACAACCATCAGTATACTATTAGGAAGAAGCGTCAGGATTTGCCCATTTCCAAACATTTCTTTGAGCTAAATCATTCAGAGAGCGAATTAAAATTTTGGATTATTGATCACATTCCTTTACCTAGACGAGGAGGCAATAGAATTCGGTTATTGAAGAAAAAGGAGCTGTTTTGGATACACACATTGAATAGTCTGAGACCAAATGGTCTAAATACTGATTATAATCCAAGGATGTATACTTAGAGGATTGGTTTGACCTTGATGTCTATGCATTTATGTCTTGTTTCATACCCTGTAGTGGTGGTAAGTTATTGCATCAACATATACTTATGATCTTTCTTTATCCTCTTTTTTTAAATAGAATTTTGGATGAAAGAGGTGGAATTATTTGGAGATGGAATGAACATACACTACGGAACAACATTGTTGTCCCATGCCATCGTTAATAAATTGTGTTTGTGTTATTTTTGCCGCTTCCCAGGTTGTTTCTTGACATTTTTATTATTTAGTATCCCAGAGTTGTCAGGAGAACCCTATTTTTGGCTGTGGTAGGAGGCATGTATGGGGCAGTGCTTAGTTGCGCGATCTGCATGGCAGTGCCGGTTGGGCTTACATTGCATGCCTGTCATGGTCTTACCTTCGTTTGACATGTGCTGGCGGCCATCTTGGTTTCTGGGTTTCTTGTAGCCTCCCACCCTGCGGCTTCTCCTTCCCACTGGGAGGAGCTGGATGCCTAGCTCATATATATAGAAGGTCTGTGGCTTCAGTTCCTTGCTTGGTCCTCCTGTGTTCACGTGCTTCTAAGACTGCTGCTGCTTCTGGTTCCTGATCCTGGCCTCGTCTGACTACCCCGTTGGTTCCTGATCCTGGCTTCGTCTGACTACCCCGTTGGTTCCTGATCCTGGCTTCGTCTGACTACCCCGTTGGTTCCTGATCCTGGCTTCGTCTGACCACCCTCCTGGTTCCTGACCTCTGTCTACGCAAGACCCTGCTTCGGTTTAGCCATCCGTTTGGACTTTTGCTACGGCTTGATTTCCAATAAAGCCTTCTTATTTCCACTCATCTCTGTTGTACGTCTGGTTCATGGTTCCATGACATTAGGACCAAGCCATGAATTCTGACGGTACAGGGCCATCCTCGCTACCTACGCTGGTTGCCAGACTTGATCAGCAGGATCACCTGTTGGGTCGGTTCGCTGTGGCGTTGCAAACCCTGCTTGAACGCACGGCTCATTTCGCTTCCGTTGCCGATGGGTCGGTTGTCGCTCCTGGGCCCGCTCCTACTGCCGCCCCGGTTGTTGCGCCAGAGTCTACCCCGACACCTGTTGCTGCGCCTGCGGTGTCTCGGGGTATGACCGGTTCTGCCCCCCTTCCACAGCGCTTTGGGGGAGAGCCAACTCAGTGCCGAGGTTTCCTTAACCAGGTGGGCATTTATTTCGAGTTGCTGCCACATGCCTTTCCTACTGAGAGATCAAAGGTGGGCTTCTTGATCTCGCTGCTCTCGGACAAGGCCTTGGGCTGGGCCAGCCCTTTATGGGAGAACAACAATCCGGTGGTTGCCGAGTTTTCCGGTTTTGTTGCTTCTCTTCGGAAGGTATTCGATGTGCCGGCTCGTGCTGCCTCTGCTGCGAAGCTCCTTATGTCCATCAGACAGGGTTCACGATCCGTAGCTGAATACGCCATTGAGTTTCGTACCCTGGCAGCAGAGGTGGGCTGGAATAATGAGGCTCTGGTCGCTGCTTTCTCTCATGGTCTCTCGGAGGCCTTGAAGGATGAGGTTGCAGCTAAGGACCTACCAGTGGAGCTCGAGTCTCTTATTTCTTTCCTGATTTTGATTGACACCAGACTCAGGGAGAGACCTTCCTTTAAGGAGAGCCTGCGGAGGTCTCCTAACAGATTGGCGCCTACGTTTGCTGTCCCACCCGTGCCTCCCTCTCCTCCCACGCCTCCTGGGGATGACTTGTCTGGGGGTGAACCCATGCAGCGGGGGTTTGCTCGCCTGTCCGAGGGGGAGAGGGCACTCCGGAGACGCGAGGGCCGATGCATGTACTGTGGTCTTGGTGGGCATTTTCGGTTGGCATGTCCGAACCGTCCGGGAGAACGCTCGCACCTGAGGTCCTGTCGGGGGCAGATCTTGGGTGGAGTCTCCTCGTCCCCGGCTTCCCGTGTTGACAAACCACTGATCACGGTTGTCCTCTCCTGGGTCGGGGGCTCGGTGACGACCCAGGCGTTGGTGGACTCTGGTGCTGGTGGTTTGTTCATTGATAGAGTGTTCGTTGCCGCCAATTCCATTCCTCTGCAGCCTCGAGGTTCCCCACTGGCTCTTGAGGCGATAGACGGCAGACCCCTTCTGCCGCCACACGTGACTCATGAGACCCTTCCAGTGGGGATAGCCATTGGTGCCGTTCACAGAGAGTCGGTCTGTCTCCAGGTTATTTCGTCTCCACACTACTCGGTGGTCTTGGGGTACCCCTGGCTCCAGAAGCATAATCCGACTTTCGATTGGAGATCGGTCGAGAACCTCTCGTGGTCACCGCAGTGTGGGGTTAGTTGCATCCATGGGCCTGTCAAGTTGCTGTGTACTTCCTCGGACTCTCTGTTGCCTCCTGAATACGAAGAGTACCGGGATGTATTCGATAAGGTGCGCTCGGTTGCCCTACCTCCGCACCGCCCATACGATTGTGCCATAGAGTTACAATCCGGTGCCGTTCCTCCTCGTGGCAAAGTCTATCCACTGTCGGTAGCGGAGAATGAGGCCATGGAGGAGTTCGTGAGGGAGGCGCTTTCACGCGGACACATTCGCAAATCCTCGTCCCCGGCAGGGGCTGGATTTTTCTTTGTGAAAAAGAAGGGCGGTGAGTTGAGGCCTTGCATCGATTACAGGGGTCTCAATCGCATCACGATCAAGAACGCTTACCCGATACCCTTGATTTCCGAGCTGTTCGATCGCCTCAAAGGGGCCACGGTCTTTACCAAACTCGACCTGAGGGCGGCATATAACCTGGTAAAGATCAAGGCGGGCGATGAGTGGAAGACCGCGTTTAACACCAGGAACGGTCATTATGAATCCTTGGTTATGCCCTTTGGGTTGTGCAATGCGCCCGCAGTCTTCCAGGAATTCATCAACGATGTTTTCCGTGACCTGTTGCAGCAGTGTGTGGTGGTCTATTTGGATGACATCTTGGTATATTCTGAATCCATGGAGGCCCACATTATGGATGTCAGACGAGTGTTGCAACGGTTACGAGAGAACAGGCTGTTCGGTAAGCTTGAGAAATGCGAATTTCACCGATCCCAGGTAACCTTCTTAGGTTACATCATTTCCGCTGAGGGGTTCTCCATGGATCCTGAGAAGGTTTCGGCTGTCTTACAGTGGCCCCAGCCCAGTGGTCTCCGTGCCCTGCAGCGCTTTTTGGGCTTCGCCAATTATTATCGGAAGTCCATCAGGGACTTTTCCATGCTAGCCAAGCCTCTCACGGATCTGACCAGGAAGGGCAGTAATTTCCAGGTCTGGCCGCTCGAGGCCATCCGAGCTTTTGAGGCTCTAAAGTCCGCCTTTGTGTCGGCTCCGATTCTGTCGCATCCCAACCCTGGGTTGCCCTTTGTCCTCGAGGTGGACGCGTCTGAGACGGGAGTAGGCGCCCTTCTGTCTCAGCGTAGAACACCAGAGGGTCCTCTGCTTCCCTGTGGGTTTTACTCCCGGAAACTGTCTTCCGCGGAGTGCAACTATCAGATTGGTGACAGGGAGTTATTGGCCATCGTGCAGGCCCTTAAAGAATGGAGGCACTTGCTCGAGGGCTCGGTGGTTCCGGTTCTCATCCTGACGGACCACAAGAATCTGACCTACCTTTCTGAGGCCAAGAGATTGACACCACGTCAGGCCAGATGGGCTCTGTTCTTGTCACGTTTTAATTACGTGGTCTCCTACCTACCCGGTTCCAAGAACATCAGAGCGGATGCCTTATCACGGCAGTACTCCGAGCTGTCCGGGGAGGAGTCGATTCCGACTTCGGTCATACCTTCGAATCAGATCCTGGCCGCCATTCGCACCAGCCTGACCTCTCCCCTGGGTGAGCAGATTTTGGCGGCTCAATCTGGTGCTCCCTCTGGGAGACCCAACGGCAGGTGTTTTGTGCCTGAGGAGTTGCGCACTCGGTTGTTGCGAACCTACCATAACTCCAAGGCCGCGGGGCATCCTGGAAAGAACCAGCTGTCCTGGGCTGTTTCACGTCTGTTCTGGTGGCCTTCTCTACGTTCCGACATCGCCGCATATGTAGCGGCATGCTCCGTTTGTGCCCAGAGTAAGTCCCCTCGGCACCTTCCGTTGGGCCTTTTGCAACCCATAGCCACCGGGGAGCGCCCATGGTCACACCTGGGGATAGATTTCATTGTGGACCTCCCTGCATCCCGAGGCCATACGGTCATTCTCATGATTGTGGACCGGTTTTCCAAAATGTGCCACTGTGTTCCTCTCAAGAAGTTACCCTCTGCACAAGAGTTGGCCACGATTTTCGCCAGGGAGGTCTTCCGGTTGCACGGTTTTGCCCAAGGAGATTGTGTCGGATCGGGGGAGTCAGTTTGTGTCCAGGTTCTGGCGCGCCTTTTGCTCCCAGTTGGGGATTCATCTCTCTTTCTCCTCGGCCTACCACCCTCAGTCCAATGGGGCCGCAGAACGATCTAATCAGGCCTTGGAGCAATTCCTTCGTTGCTATGTCTCCGATCACCAAGACAATTGGGTTGACCTCCTGCCTTGGGCTGAGTTTGCCAGGAACACGGCGGTGAACTCTTCCTCTGGGACGTCTCCCTTCATGGCCAATTATGGGTTCCAACCTGCCGTGTTACCGGAGGTATTCTCTCCCCAGGATACTCCGGCTGTGGAGGATCACCTTTCCGTCCTACGTGCTTCTTGGGTACAGATCCAGAGGTCCCTTGAGGTCTCTGCGCAGCGCCAGAGAATCCAGGCTGATCGCAGACGAGCGCCCGCTCCTTCCTACCAGGTCGGAGACCGTGTATGGTTGTCCACCCGCAACCTCAACCTTCGAGTGCCCACTCCCAAGCTGGCGCCTCGCTTTGTTGGTCCCTTCCGAGTGCTTCGCAGGGTAAACCCGGTAGCCTATGCCCTTGCGCTTCCTCCTGGCATGCGGATCTCCAACGTGTTTCATGTCTCCCTGTTGAAGCCGTTGGTGTGTAATCGTTTCACTTCCTCGGTTCCTCGGCCCCGTCCGGTCCAAGTGGGCAATCGTGAGGAGTATGAGGTGAGCAATATCCTGGACTCACGCCTGGTCCGCGGTCGGTTGCAGTTTTTGGTCCATTGGCGTGGTTATGGTCCAGAGGAGCGTTCCTGGGTTCCCTCCGCAGATGTCCATGCTCCTGCTTTGCTCCGAGCCTTCCACGCACGCTTCCCTCAGAAACCGTTCCTTACTCCGCGGAGGAGGGGCCCTTGAGGGGGAGGTACTGTCATGGTCTTACCTTCGTTTGACATGTGCTGGCGGCCATCTTGGTTTCTGGGTTTCTTGTAGCCTCCCACCCTGCGGCTTCTCCTTCCCACTGGGAGGAGCTGGATGCCTAGCTCATATATATAGAAGGTCTGTGGCTTCAGTTCCTTGCTTGGTCCTCCTGTGTTCACATGCTTCTAAGACTGCTGCTGCTTCTGGTTCCTGATCCTGGCCTCGTCTGACTACCCCGTTGGTTCCTGATCCTGGCTTCGTCTGACTACCCCGTTGGTTCCTGATCCTGGCTTCGTCTGACTACCCCGTTGGTTCCTGATCCTGGCTTCGTCTGACCACCCTCCTGGTTCCTGACCTCTGTCTACGCAAGACCCTGCTTCGGTTTAGCCATCCGTTTGGACTTTTGCTACGGCTTGATTTCCAATAAAGCCTTCTTATTTCCACTCATCTCTGTTGTACGTCTGGTTCATGGTTCCATGACAATGCCCCACCATTAGGATGGTGTACTCCTTTGACTAGGAGTATCCCCTCCCTTTATTTGCTTCCTACATGCTGTTACTATAATGTAATATAACTTGGGGCAACTTTGCCAATATCCAATATGGCACTTCCCGATATGACATCACGCGGGCATGCGCGTTGGAGCTTTGGCAGTAGTGAGCTGCTTTGCTGTGATTGAAAGGGGAGGAGGCTTGCGAGATGCCTACTCCGGTGACAGCATGAGATCGCACATTCAAGACGCAACCTGGCGCCTGCGCACTGTAAGTTGTTACACGCCAAGTTTGGCATTTGATCGCATGTGGACCTACGATGTGTCTGATGTGTAGGTTGATCTGATCCTATATCCCACCTGCTAATATTTAATATGATTATTATGACGCACAGCACCTGTGCTTAAATGGTGTAATTTATCTATTTTTAGTGTTTTTTGCATTATGATTAATGATTAATGTCTGATTGATTTCACATATAATTATGTCTTTGGTTGTAATTATTATGTACTATATCATGTCACTTTACACTTGTTTTTATCTACGTTTCATGATTTTATTGTAATTATCATGTTTATTGTTTGCTCCACCCCCCAATTTTGTTTGGGCTATTTATGCTTTGCACTTGTGTTTTATGCTTGAGAAAGGCTCTGTGTCCGAGCCGAAATGTTGCCTCACTGTCCCACATGGGCCAATAAATCACAATTTTCTACTGGAAGTGCTGTCTGTTCTCTACTATATTTCTAGGTAAGAAGTTACACCCTGGGACATAGCACCAAATATAAAAAAATACGTCGGGTGCTGCCATGTTATATATATATATATATATATATATATATATATATATATATATATACATATACAGTACAGACCAAAAGTTTGGACACACCTCATTCAAAGAGTTTTCTTTATTTCATGACTATAAAAATTGTAGATTCACACTGAAGGCATCAAAACTATGAATTAACACATGTGGAATTATAAACATAACAAAAAGTGTGAAACAACTGAAAATATGTCATATTCTTGGTTCTTCAAAGTAGCCACCTTTTGCTTTGATTACTGCTTTGCACACTCTTGGCATTCTCTTGATGAGCTTCAAGAGGTAGTCACCTGAAATGGTTTTCACTTCACAGGTGTGCCCTGTCAGGTTTAATAAGTGGGATTTCTTGCCTTATAAATGGGGTTGGGACCATCAGTTGCGTTGTGGAGAAGTCAGGTGGATACACAGCTGATAGTCCTACTGAATAGACTGTTAGAATTTGTATTATGACAAGAAAAAAGCAGCTAAGTACAGAAAAACTAGTGGCCATCATTACTTTAAGAAATGAAGGTCAGTCAGTCCGAAAAATTGGGAAAACTTTGAAAGTGTCCCCAAGTGCAGTCACAAAAACCATAAAGCGCTACAAACAAACTGGCTCACATGCGGACCGCCCCAGGAAAGGAAGACCAAGAGTCACCTCTGCTGCGGAGGATAAGTTCATCCGAGTCACCAGCCTCAGAAATCGCAGGTTAACAGCAGCTCAGATTAGAGACCAGGTCAATGCCACACAGAGTTCTAGCAGCAGACACATCTCTAGAACAACTGTTAAGAGGAGACTGTATGAATCAGGCCTTCATGGTAGAATATCTGCTAGGAAACTACTGCTAAGGACAGGCAACAAGCAGAAGAGACTTGTTTGGGCTAAAGAACACAAGGAATGGACATTAGACCAGTGGAAATCTGTGCTTTGGTCTGATGAGTCCAAATTTGAGATCTTTGGTTCCAACCACCGAGTCTTTGTGCGACGCAGAAAAGGTGAACGGATGGACTCTACATGCCTGGGATTTGAACTCACAGCTTCTGCATCACAGCCCAGAACTTTAACCACTACACTATATAGCTGCATAGCCAGTCAGCAGAAAAATAAATAAAATATGAGACTTCTACTGTAGAGGAATACTTACTACCAGTAAAACTATGGCCTGTCCGAAATTTATTACGGCAGCCTCTCGCCGTGCGCTGGCGTGCCTCTGCCGGAATTCCACCCTGCCCCCATTATAGTCAATGGGGACGGAGCGGCAGTCCGGAGGCACACGTTCACTAGCGGCAGGACGGATCCGACAGGGTGTTCACCCGACGGAACAGCCTGCCGGAGGTCCGTGCCGCTAGTGTGAAAGTAGTCTTACGGATCCTCCTTTTGAGAATTTTAAGCTTTCTCCTTTGGGCGTTGTGCCAAAGGAGGAGCCTGGGGACTTCAGGCTTATTCATCACCAGTCATTTGGTGAGAAAAGCTCTCTGAATGACATGGTGGATAAATCAAAGGCCTCGGTTGTTTATGCCTCATTTGACAATGCCTTAGCCTTTCTACAGAGTTTTGGTAAGGGAGCTTTATTAGCAAAGACTGACATTAAGTCGGCATTTCGTTTATTGCCAGTTTAGCCCTCGGGGTTCAATTTATTAGGTTTTCAGTTCAATGGTTATTTTTATTTTGATAAATGTCTCCCAATGGGTTTTTCTTTGTCTTGTTATTGCTTTGAAGCTTTTTCTTTGTTTATTCAGTGGGTTATTGATTATGATACGAAAATAGGTGGCGTTTTACACTACCTAGATGATTTTTTATTTGTCGGTTTTTCTGAATCTAATCTATGTTCGGACTCGTTAGCTATATTTTTAGACATTTGTTCTTGTTTTAGTATTCCTATAGCAGCAGAGAAAACTTTTTTTTATTGAAGTTTTCAGATACATTTGAACATGAAGGAACGACATGTTCCAAGACAAAGGATTGAGAAACATCTGTAACTGTATTTAATCCAAGTCCTTCACAATGTGCATTCCTATTTTGCAACTGTTATGTTCCAATGTAATGTACCTGGTTTACCAGTAGGTGGCAGCAAGCATGGCAGAGCTACAGCTACAGAGAACGGAATCCTTCTTTCCATTCTAACTCTCCCTTTAAGGAGGGGAGGGGACTACTTAGAGGTCAGTTTAACTTACCCCCTGCTAGGGGAGAGTCTAGCTTATCTATCCCCTGCTAGGGGAAGGAAGCCAGGGCTAGGCGCGTCGCCGTTGGACGTGCCCTAGCTAAGCAAAGCAAGCCAGCTAGAGCACCTTTAGCTCTGCTGGACATGGAGGCCACAGTTTAAAGCCTCAGAATCCAGGAGGAGTTTTCCCTGGACAAATCTAGAGACCGACCAGACTACAAAGAGAAGTTGCAGCACGCAGCAGAAGCAAAGATTCTATTTAAGCCTGTCGGTACAGCAGAGTCAGAGAGCAACCGATGTAGCAGAGAGGAGTTTGCCTGCCACAGTTTTAATGCTAAAGCCTCCTGGGACCAAAATAAAGTCTGTAAACCGTTTGGAGAAACGTTTATGCAAAGTGACGCTGCTTTTCAACTTCATCACAAGGCCTGGACTCAATTTATTCTTCATCCCCAAGTTAACTTCCCCCCTTTTTCTGCTTCGGAGCCAACGCCTGGGGTCCAGTGTATCCAGGTAGGAGCACCGTGACACAACATTACATAAAGGGACATTTTAGGCCATTCTATGCCACTCGGTAATTCCTACACCTGGGTGCCGCCACCAACACCATTTCTTAAAGGGACTCTGTCCCGTTGTTGCTTCATTGCAACTGGCATCACAAACATTTCTTAAAGGGACCCAAGCCTGTTGCCGCCTCTTTAGCACTTTGGGCTAGGCTTCGCTGCACATGTATGTTGGTTCTGTAATGCGCGCTGGCTGCGGCCTTGTGTGTGAACATGGCCTTAGTATGGATGCATTTCTGTTTGTGTCACGGGTTGTTTGTGCTCTGGCGTACTGGCTGCGGTGGACTCCGTGTATGCTGGGTGCCAAGGGCAACGCTCAGGAGTGCCACTTGTGTGTTCACTTCCCTGTTCTTGCAGACTCCCCTCCCCGTTTGGTTCTGATGGGGTTAACTTTCCCTGGTCCGTTCTTGGGTGTGGCTTATCAGGTGCCCTGGTTATGCAGCTATTTCTATGTGTGAGCTGTGGGGCTTGGGATCAGTTTTTCTTCTGCCTTGCTGGATGTTGCACCTTGCTGCTCACCCAGGGGGTCAGTCTGTTTTGGGCCTTACTAGGTGTAGCCCCTTGCTGCTGACCTAGGGAGTTTTGCCATCTGCCCTTGTTTATGGTGTCGCCTGGTTACGTGTTGTTGTTGTTTTTGCCTTGTCTGACCTTCTGTACCTGTCCTGTACGATGTTTATGTTGTTATCCTTGTCCATGTCTTGCCTGATCTCCTGTACCTGTTCTCTGTCTGCATTAGGGATGCCACCTTTGCCAACAAAAAAAAATACTGGACAAGTTAAGCCACACCCAAAAAGGTTGTGGTTGTGGGGGGCGTGGCTTAACACAGGGTGTGAAGTCGCTGTCATACTGTGGCTCCCTAGGAATATTAAAGCCCCCATTAGCGCCCCCAGTAATAGTAATGCCCCATTAGTGCCCCCTCAGTAATAGTAATGCCCCCATTAGTGTGCCCCAGTAAGAGTAATGGCCCTATTAGTGACCCCCAGTTAGAGTAATGTGGCCCTCATCCCCCGGAAACCGTTGCTTGGGGCCGGCACTGTCTGACTCACACAGCGGCTGCTGCAGGCCACTGAGTGCTGCAGGGCCCGGCGACATTAGTGAGAAAGGCTGCCCTTGAACCCCTGCCCCGCAGGCTCCTGAGCCCGACACAGCGACACCAATCGCGTGCTCCGGTTCTCACCCAGCTCCTGGGCAGCTCCTCTAACCAGGGTCGCAGCCATTTCTTCCCAGAAGGGGCAACGCACGTCTTTCTGGGAGCCGGCGGTTTCCTAGCAACGAAAAGACGCGCGTGGACGAGGAGGCAGCTTCCTATTGCTCGTATCGAACTGTACATAAGATGGCATGGGGTGAGTGTGACACAGTGATGGGGCGGGGCTATGCCACTCGCTCAGCTGATCACCGGATTCGCCACGCCGGCAGTTTGACAGGCTCAGTCAGCTGACGTCTTCCGCTGCTGACTGACAGTCCTGTCCTCATCGCCGGACGCAGCCGCCGGCGCTGCTGACTCTGACATCACGCCGGCCGCTCACTCACCGCCTGCGCCACTCCACCAGCTGTCAGGACAGATGAGGGCAGGCAAGCGTAGAAGGGAAGACGTCTCTGCATGAATCTTCCTGTGCCCGGGTCTGAGAGAGGCTTGTACCCGGGCACAGGATTACAAACCCGGACTCTCCGGGTCAATCCCATATGGGTGGCAAACCTAGTCTATATACACTCTGTTCCTTGTATAGCCTAGCAATGCTCTACTGCATCTGATGTCTGCTCTGCAGTGCCTTACTGCGTCTGTTCCTGTGTTTGTCCTGCCTTTGTGAGAAGGCCCCTGGGTTCTCAGGAGGGAGGATCTCTAGTCTTTTTGCAGGTCTGCCTGAGACAGCCATGCTTTCATTCCGCATGGGGTCCAGGTACCTGCTTCTGTGCTGGTTCCCTTTTGTCTTGTTATCTTATCCATGTCCTGTGTTTGCTTGGGTTCCAGTTCTGTTGTCTGTTCCGCTGTTGGTTTCACCAGTGTGGTTCTCTGCAGGTAGTGGCAAAGTGTATCGGGACCTTCATGGAGGTGTGACCAGTGAGCCCTCGGCCCAGTTTATCCCACCACCAGGGGCTCTGTGAAGAACGGGGCTCACTGGTAGAGATCTCCCAAACTATTCGCCGGCGAATAGTTCCCGGCGAACATAGCTTGTTTGCGTTCGCCGCTGCGGGTGAACATATGCAATGTTCAGTCCGCCCCCTATTCGTCATCATTGTGTAAACTTTGACCCTGTACCTCACAGTCAACAGAAACATTCTAGCCAATCAGCAGCAGACCATCCCTCCCAGACCCTCCCACCTCCTGGACAGCATCCATTTTAGATTCATTCGGAAGCTGCACTCTTAGTGAGAGGAGGGACAGTGTAGCTGCTGCTGATTTAATAGGGAAATCGATAGCAAGGGCATTGTTCTGTGTCCACAGACTCATCTGCTGTAAGGACAGCGTCCTGACAGCACCCCAAAAAGCCCTTTTTAGGGCTAGTACATCAGTCTGCTTTTTATTTTTTTTTCTGGTGCCACAGTAGCTTGCATTTAAAAAAAACATTATTTTTTTTGACTGTAATATAATAGCAGTCAGTTGCCTGCAAGCATGTGTGATTCAGGCCCTGCAAGTGCAGAGTGTCATCAGTGCAACTCCTATCTGGTGTCACAGTATATTACATTTAAAATAAAAATAAAATTTTTGACTGTAATAGAATAGCAGTCAGTTGCCTGCAAGCGTGTGTGTCAGGCCTACAGTGTCTACTCTGCCAACTTCTGCCAGTGCACAGTGCCACTCATATCTGGTATCACAGTAGCTTGCACGCATAGTACAACTAAACTAATCTACACCACATACCCTGAACTCGAAAAGAGTAGTCAGGTGGGAGCCGAGGTCACAATACCAGGACGGATGCGCAGTACAGGAGGAGCAAGCAAAGGATCGTCAGGGAATAGGATCAGGTGAGTATTCAGTAGTCCAACAAATAGCCAGGAACGTAGAAATTAACAGGCAGCCTGTGGCCAGCAGGCTGCCTGTATTTATAGTGGGGAGTGAGGGTCATGTGATGTGGCCAGCGTCACATGACCGACAGACCGACCAGTCGAGCACCGAGTGATCAGCTCGGCGCTCAAGGCAGACCTAGGAGCAGGGAGCCTCCTAGCTAGCAATGCCGCCGTAGGAACGAGGTCAAACACAGATCCTTGCTCCCGAAGCTAAGCAGCAGGCCTGCAGCTGATGGGAGACCGAGTGTGCCTTCGGCACCCCGTTGCAGGAATAAAATTTATGTCATGAGTGTGTTAACTATTGACAACTCTTTGCGGTTGTCTAAAATCTTTTCCATACACGTCCCCTGATAGGGGACGTAACAGGGATTAAACTGATAGGAATAGTACTACTTAACACACCTCTCATATCTGGTGGCACAGTACATTGCACGGCGCACGCGCAGTGCCCCAAATTGGAAGTAGGATGACCGACCAAGCATCTTTTTCCATCTCCCGGTTCCTAAAATCTATTCCAGAGACCGGCCCCTGATAGGGGACGTAACAGGGATTAAACTGATAGGAATAGTACTACTTAACACACCTAATAATAATAATAATAATAATAGGGCACGTAACAGGGATTAAACTAATAGGAATAGTACTACTTAACACACCTCTCATATCTGGTGGCACAATACATTGCACGGCGCACGTGCAGTGCCCCAAATTGGAAGTAGGAGGACCGACCAAGCATCTTTTTCCATCTCCCGGTTCCTAAAATCTATTCCATACACGTCCCCTGATAGGGGACGTAACAGGGATTAAACTGATAGGAATAGTACTACTTAACATACCACTCATATTTGGATTGCACAGTACTTTACACGGTACACGCGCAGTGCCCCAAATTGGAAGTAAGAGGACCGACCAAGCATCTTTTTCCATCTCCCGGTTCCTAACATCTATTCCATACACGTCCCCTGATAGGGGACGTAGCATGGATTAAACTGATAGGAATAGTACTACTTAACATACCACTCATATTGGGATTGCACAGTACAATACACGGCGCACGCGCAGTGCCCCAAATTGGAAGTAAGAGGACCGACCAAGCATCTTTTTCCATCTCCCGGTTCCTAAAATCTATTCCATACATTGGCCCCTGATAGGGGACAAAACAGATATTAAACTGTTAAGAACAGATTTAAAAAAAAAAAAAAAAAAGAGGACAGCCTCTGTGGAGCTGGGTATTTTTTGGCCGCATTACTGAACGCTCATGCACAATGGCTGTAGGCTCGTGTGTCCTTTTGCGGAGGTGACAAACCTGATCAGTCAAACCCAAGGCAACATCATCGACCTCATCCCATATGCGTTTTTTCTGGAAAGAGTGCTGGATCAGGCCGTAGATGAGAATGAAGAGGATAAGTTGTGGTCACCATCACCACCAGAAGCAGCCTTGTCGTCGTAAATTGCTGGACCTGCGGCAACGCAGAGAGAGGAGTCTGAAGAAGAGGAGTCAGAGGAGGAAGGTGGCTTTGAGGAGGTGGAAGACCAACCACAGCAGGCGTCCCAGGGGGCTTATTGTCACCTTTCGGGGACCCTTGGTGTTGTACATGGTTGGATGGAGGAAGAGACCTTCAATGACGTCAGTGAGGACAAGGAACGGAACATGGCTAGCTTGGTATCCAACCTTGTGCAAATGGGGAGTTTGCGGTTGTGCAAATGGACTGTTTGTGGTGCGTTAAACGGGGAGTTTGGTCTGTCACTGTGAAGTGGGCGTAACCCTTACACTACCTGATCGATACAACATCATACCTGATGTTTTAAAGCACGTTATTCCAAACAATTTATTGTTATATAACGTTATTCCCTTTATGGATTAAAACCCGACTCTGCGTCAACTATGTAATTTTCCATGGGAGTTTTGCCATGGATTCCCCTCCGGCATGCCACAGTCCAGGTGTTAGTCCCCTTGAAACAACTTTTCCATTACTATTGTGGCCAGAAAGAGTTCCTGTGGGTTTTAAAATTCGCCTGCCTATTGAAGTCTATGGCGGTTCGCCCGTTCGCGAACATTTGTGAAAATTTGCGTTCGCCAATCGCGAACGGAAAATTTTATGTTCGCGACATCTCTACTCACTGGCTCTCCGCTCTCTGGGTTTTGCCTCTGGTCTGCCGATGCACTTCGTTCTGGTGGCCACCCTACAGTTTAGGGAGGGTGGGCAGGGACAGGTGGTCCCCTCCCCTACCTTCGTTTATGTCGTTTTGCCTGGCCCCATATTCAGCAGAGACGGGTCTGGGTTAGTATGGGGTTAATACAGGGATCTGGTTAAGGGGGGGAGGAGGCGGGGTTCAAGCAGGGTATATAAACTCTGTCCCGCCTCTTCTCTTCCTCTTTAAGCGGAAGCGCTGTGTGGCGTGGTAAGCTGCTGCGCTCTGTCCGCTAAAAGAGGTGGCTTCAGGAGATGCCCCCCCTGAGTGATGCTTTACTGGCGAGAATAGCTGAGGGTGGCGAGGGATGGCTGCTCTCTTTTTTGAGCAGCCTCAGTCCTCCCCAGCCTTCCTCCTCCCCTGGCTTGGTGTGCACCGCTGGGGATTTGGTCCCATTGCAGTCTGGCTCCAGGGCTTCGGCGGGGGGCAGGCGGTCCACCTAACAGCGCTGGTATACAGTACAGACCAAAAGTTTGGACACACCTTCTCATTCAAAGAGTTTTCTTTATTTTCATGAAAATTGTAGATTCACACTGAAGGCATCAAAACTATGAATTAACACATGTGGAATTATATACATACCAAAAAACTGAAAATATGTCATATTCTAGGTTCTTCAAAGTAGCCACCTTTTGCTTTGATTACTGCTTTGCACACTCTTGGCATTCTCTTGATGAGCTTCAAGAGGTAGTCACCTGAAATGGTCTTCCAACAGTCTTGAAGGAGTTCCCAGAGATGCTTAGCACTTATTGGCCCTTTTGCCTTCACTCTGCGGTCCAGCTCACCCCAAACCATCTCGATTGGGTTCAGGTCCGGTGTTATGTACAGTACAGACCAAAAGTTTGGACACACCTTCTCATTCAAAGAGTTTTCTTTATTTTCATGACTATGAAAATTGAAGATTCACACTGAAGGTATCAAAACTATGAATTTACACATGTGGAATTATATACATAACAAAAAAGTGTGAAACAACTGAAAATATGTCATATTCTAGGTTCTTCAAAGAAGCCACCTTTTGCTTTGATTACTGATTTGCACACTCTTGGCATTCTCTTGATGAGCTTCAAGAGGTAGTCACCTGAAATGGTTTTCACTTCACAGGTGTGTCCTGTCAGGTTTAATAAGTGGGATTTCTTGCCTTATAAATGGGGTTGGGACCATCAGTTGCGTTGTGGAGAAGTCAGGTGGATACACAGCTGATAGTGCTACTGAATAGACTGTTAGAATTTGTATTATGGCAAGAAAAAAGCAGCTAAGTAAAGAAAAACTAGTGGCCATCATTACTTTAAGAAATGAAGGTCAGTCAGTCCGAAAAATTGGGAAAACTTTGAAAGTGTCCCCAAGTGCAGTCACAAAAACCATAAAGCGCTACAAAGAAACTGGCTCACATACGGACCGCCCCAGGAAAGGAAGACTAAGAGTCACCTCTGCTGCGGAGGATAAGTTCATCCGAGTCATCAGCCTCAGAAATCGCAGGTTAACAGCAGCTCATATTAGAGACCAGGTCAATGCCACACAGAGTTCGAACAGCAGACACATCACTATAACAACTGTTTAGAGGAGACTGTGTGAATCAGGCCTTCATGGTAGAATATCTGCTAGGAAACCACTGCTAAGGACAGGCAACAAGCAGAAGAGACTTGTTTGGGCTAAAAAACACAAGGAATGGACATTAGACCAGTGGAAATCTGTGCTTTGGTCTGATGAGTCCAAATTTGAGATCTTTGGTTCCAACCACCGTGTCTTTGTGCGACGCAGAAAAGGTGAAAGGATGGACTCTACATGCCTGGTTCCCACCGTGAAGCATGGAGGAGGAGGTGTGATGGTGTGGGGGTGCTTTGCTGGTGACACTGTTGGGGATTTATTCAAAACTGAAGGCATACTGAACCAGCATGGCTACCACAGCATCTTGCAGCGGCATGCTATTCCATCCGGTTTGCGTTTAGTTGGACCATCATATATTTTTCAACAGGACAATGACCCCAAACACACCTCCAGGCTGTGTAAGGGGTATTTGACCATGAAAGAGAGCGATGGGGTGCTGCGCCAGATGACCTGGCCTCCACAGTCACCGGACCTGAACCCAATCGAGATGGTTTGGGGTGAGCTGGACCGCAGAGTGAAGGCAAAAGGGCCAATAAGTGCTAAGCATCTCTGGGAACTCCTTCAAGACTGTTGGAAGACCATTTCAGGTGACTACCTCTTGAAGCTCATCAAGAGAATGCCAAGAGTGTGCAAAGCAGTAATCAAAGCAAAAGGTGGCTACTTTGAAGATCCTAGAATATGACATATTTTCCGTTGTTTCACACTTTTCTGTTATGTATATAATTCCACATGTGTTAATTCATAGTTCTGATGCCTTCAGTGTGAATCTACAATTTTCATGAAAATAAAGAAAACTCTTTGAATGAGAAGGTGTGTCCAAACTTTTGGTCTGTACTGTAGTTCCGGCTGGCCGGCAAGATTCCTGTGTAGCTGTGTCAGTGGAAGCCGCACCCCTTCCTCCCTCCTCTCTTCCCTCTGTACTTCCTGCCGCCTCTTGTGTGAGTGCGGTGTGGGGCAGTAATTTAATGAGCAGCATGGGAGTGCAGGCGAGCAGCTCGTCCTCACAGGGTCTCCCCCTCACGCCTCCTGCAACCCAGCCCCTGGTGCCCCCAGTACTTCAGGGGCAGCCAAATGATGAAGGGGCTATGCCCTCTGTGGCGGTTTTGGAGGATGCCGTTTACCCTTCAATTAATAGTGGGGCGCAGGTGGACCCCCCCGCACATTGAGTACCCACACACTAACGGCACCCTCCCCAACTAGCCAGAGGTCACGCAAGCGCAGGGAATGGTCTAGCTCGTCATCCTCCTCTCAGGAGATCAGGAGAGGCTGTCGCCGCGGTTCCCGCAGACGTCACTCTCATCGCAGGTCTGGCGACTCGGTGTGGAGCAGGCGCTCCAGATCCATCAGGTGGCGCTCGCTGTCTTCTTCCGAAGGGTCGTTAGCAGCCTCTGCGGAGTCTGGTCGGACAACGCGTTTGCATCGCAAGAGGCAGACGCCTGGCCATTCATTCAGGGCTCGTAGCCTGGTTCCCGCGCTGTCTCTTCAGTTCCTTCTGTGGTGCCAGTCTCGTCGGTGGCCGGTGAGTACCAATTTACAGGAGCTTGGGGGGCGGGTACTGGGGATGCAAACACAGCTGAGTTGTTAACGACTCTGTTGGAGCGGTTGCAACAGCCTAACCAAGCCCAAGGGCCCCCTCCTCCCACTATTAGGCAGGTGCCCGTGTTGGGCCCGTGTTGGCAGGGGTTCACAAGGATTCGTGCTATTGTGGAGTTAGCCTCCTTGGCACCCACCTGGACTAAACTGTATGGGATAAACTTTGGGCTAATCAGTACCGTATGTGGATGTTTGGTCTCTCATATCTGTGGATTAACATACAGTGGACAAGGAGAGGCGTTTCTCAGATAAACCTTCTGAGCGCAGACCCAGAGTGGCTAAGACCATGAACAATTGGTTGCAGGCCTTCTCGGTTTTGGGTTGCCTTATAGGGCAGCGTCACCCTGAGCGTTGTTTCGAACTGTTCGTTTATCAAGATATAATCTATAGCGCTTACAAATCTCATGGGGGTAGCGCCTGGTGGTGGTACGATGAGGAGTTCCGGCGTTGTTTAGCTTCGCAACCTAAGATTAGTTGGGGGGTAAAAGCGACGGATGTGTGGTTGAGATTAATGGTGGCGCAAAGACCCTCTCCCTTTTCAGCGGCGGCCTCTGGTTCAGGGGGATCTTCTTCCAATGGACCAGTGGCCGTCTGCCGCCCAGGGCTTGTTGGTTGTTTAACCATTTAAACATAAATGCTCCGCCTGTGGTGGCACTTACCTGGCTAATAAGTGCCCTGCCCCCCAATTAAGCTTGCCAAACATTTTGAACAAGGGGGCCACAAGGACCCCAGTGAGCGTGGCAGAAATGGGCCCCTGGTTAGACAGATACCCCAATAAACAGGCGGCTGCCCAGCTCCGGTTTACTGATGTACCGCTTCCTAATTTACGGGTTTCCCCGCTTGGTGTGATCCCTAAAAAAGAACCGGGTAAGTTCAGATTGATACATCACCTATCTCACCCGAAAGGCTCATCAGTGAATGATGCCATTGGTCCGGAGGACGCTTCTGTGTCTTATGTCTCCTTTGACCGGGCGGTTGCGTTGGTCAGAGAGGCGGGTAAAGGGGCTCTCCTGGCCAAGTTGTACATTGAATCGGCTTTCCGTCTTCTCCCTGTTCACCCTGATTGTTTTCACTTGCTAGGTTGCTGCGATGATGGCCAGTTTTACTATGATACATGTCTCCCTATGGGTTGCTCCATTTCATGTCATTATTTTGAGATGTTCGGTTCTTTCCTAGAGTGGGTCGTCCGTTATGAGTCGGGCTCTACGTCAGTTTTGCATTATTTGGATGATTTTCTTTTTGTCGCCCCGGGATCAGGTAACGGTTGCTTGTTTTTGCAGAATATTTTTTGGGAGAAAATGTCTCAGTTTGGGGCTCCCATTTCAGCGGCGTAAATGGAAGGCCCGGTTACGCGTCTGTCGTTTTTGGGTATCGAAATCGACACAGTGGACATGGTTTTCCGGTTGCCGCATGAGAAGCTTCAGAAGCTTATAGGCTTGATTGATGGGTTTTTATTAGTTAAGAAAGTTACCCTCCTTTGGGCCTTTTATGTTTTGCATGTAGGGTAATGCACATGGGACGAGTTTTTGCTCGGCGTCTGTCATTGGCCACCCGGGGTGTCAAATCTCGGCGGCATCGCATCCGGCTGACTAATTCTCTGAAAGAAGACTTGCGGGTTTGGAAGGTTTTTCTACAATACTTCAATGGCCACACCTGTTACATGTCCAGGGTAACCCCTAATTCCGAATTGTCCCTGTTTTCAGATGCTTCCTGGTCATGCCGTTTTGGGGCGATTTTGGGGACTGAATGGTGTGCCGCGCCGTGGCCTGATTCGTGGCGGTCCTCTGGGTTATGTAAGAACATCACTTTATTGGAGCTGTTCCCGATCATCGTGTCAGTGGAATTGTAGGGGGACAGGTTGTCCAACAGGCACGTTTCTTTTTGTTTTCCTCTTCCCTCCCATTTTGGCTTTGCTGCGGCATTTAGTGCTGTTGTGCCTTGAGCGCAATATTTATTTTAGGGCTCGTCATGTTCCAGGGGTGAATAATAAAGTTGCTGATGCCCTTTCCCGTTTTCATTGGCAGGATTTACGGTCCTTTCTACCAGAGGAGGATCTGGAGGGCAGAAAATGCCTGCAGTACATATGGGGCTTGGTGGACAGCAGCTGATGACGCTGGTTAGCTCTTCAGTCTCCTCTGCTACATGGCAGGAGCATGGTAAGGCAAGGGCTGAATGGTGGGGGATGGTGGGCGACAGGGATGTGGGCTCCCGAGATGACCTTTGCTTGGAAGTTACAATTGAGTGGTTGTTGCGTTTGCGATCTACGCGCATTTCTGCTGCGGTTGCGCAGCGGCGCCTGTCGGGTATCGCCTTTCATTTCAGATTGCGCGGCTGGCTGGACGTGACCAAGCAGTTTATTATTCGCCAGGCATTCAGGAGCTGGAGGAAGGAGTTCTTGTCACGGGAGACTTGGCGTCCGATCTCGTTCAACCTACTAGGTAGGCTTATTGCCAAGCTTCCTGAGGTATGCGCATCACCCTTTAAGACTGTGTTGTTCTTGGGTAGTTTTAGTCTAGCTTTTTTCGCGGTCCTCCGAGTGGGTGAGTTGGTGGCCCCCTCTCATCGCAAATCGGGATGTCTCTTATGGCAGGATGTTGTGCTAGGCAAAGGATTCGGGTCAGTCATTCCAAGACGGACCAGTTTGGTAGGGGTACCTGCATTCCTCTCCATCCTGTTCCTGGGGTAACTTGCCCAGTCCGACTGATAACTAATTATAGTGCGCTGCGCCCGGCAGGTCACAATTTCTTTGCGCATGCAGATGGTTCTCCGATGACCAAATTCCAGTTCACCAAGGTTTTGTGGTCTTGCTTAGCATTGGCGGGGGTGGATCACAAGAAATTCGGTACCCATTCATTCCAGATCGGGGCGGCTAGGGCAGGTTTACCCTAAAATTGGAAGATGGAAATCGGCTTGCTTTGCGAGATATATTAGGCCGGATCTTTTGTTATTAAAAAAAAATACAAATATATATATATACAGTACAGACCAAAAGTTTGGACACACTTTCTCATTCAAAGAGTTTTCTTTATTTTCATGACTATGAAAATTGTAGATTCACACCAAAGGCATCAAAACTATGAATTAACACATGTGAAATTATATACATAACAAAAAAGTGTGAAACAACTGAAAATATGTCATATTCTAGATTCTTCAAAGTAGCCACCTTTTGCTTTGATTACTGCTTTGCACACTCTTGGCATTCTCTTGAGGAGCTTCAAGAGGTAGTCACCTGAAATGGTTTTCACTTCACAGGTGTGCCCTGTCAGGTTTAATAAGTGGGATTTCTTGCCTTATAAATGGGGTTGGGACCATCAGTTGCGTTGCGGAGAAGTCAGGTGGATACACAGCTGATAGTCCTACTGAATAGACTGTTAGAATTTGTAATATGGCAAGAAAAAAAGCAGCTAAGTAAAGAAAAACGAGTGACCATCATTACTTTAAGAAGTGAAGGTCAGTCAGTGCGAAAAATTGGGAAAACTTTGAAAGCGTCCCCAAGTGCAGTCACAAAAACCATAAAGCGCTACAAAGAAACTGTCTCACATGCGGACCGCCCCAGGAAAAGAAGACCAAGAGTCACCTCTGCTGCGGAGGATAAGTTCATCCGAGTCACCATCCTCAGAAATCGCAGGTTAACAGCAGCTCAGATTAGAAACCAGGTCAATGCCACACAGAGTTCTAGCAGCAGACACATCTGTAGAACAACTGTTAAGATAAGACTGTGTGAATCAGGCCTTCATGGTAGAATATCTGCTAGGAAACCACTGCTAAGGTCAGGCAACAAGCAGAAGAGACTTGTTTGGGCTAAAGAACACAAGGAATGGACATTAGACAAGTGGAAATCTGTGCTTTGGTCTGATGAGTCCAAATTTGAGATCTTTGGTTCCAACCACCGTGTCTTTGTGCGACGCAGAAAAGGTGAACGGATGGACTCTACATGCCTGGTTCCCACCGTGAAGCATGGAGGAGGAGGTGTGATGGTGTGGGGGTGCTTTGCTGGTGACACTGTTGGGGATTTATTCAAAATTGAAGGCATACTGAACCAGCATGGCTACCACAGCATCTTGCAGCGGACATGCTATTCCATCCGGTTTGCGTTTAGTTGGACCATCATTTATTTTTCAACAGGACAATGACCCCAAACACACCTCCAGGCTGTGTAAGGGCTATTTGACCATGAAGGAGAGTGATGGGGTGCTGCGCCAGATGACCTGGCCTCCACAGTCACCGGACCTGAACCCAATCGAGATGGTTTGGGGTGAGCTGGACCGCAGAGTGAAGGCAAAAGGGCCAACAAGTGCTAAGCATCTCTGGGAACTCCTTCAAGACTGTTGGAAGACCATTTCAGGTGACTACCTCTTGAAGCTCATCAAGAGAATGCCAAGAGTGTGCAAAGCAGTAATCAATGCAAAAGGTGGCTACTTTGAAGAACCTAGAATATGACATATTTTCAGTTGTTTCACACTTTTTTGTTATGTATATAATTCCACATGTGTTAATTCATAGTTTTGATGCCTTCAGTGTGAATCTACAATTTTCATAGTCATGAAAATAAAGAAAACTCTTTGAATGAGAAGGTGTGTCCAAACTTTTGGTCTGTACTGTATATATAAATATATATTAAAAAAATATAAATAAATTTTTTTTAACGAAAAACGATATTAGCCGCATTGTTGTTCTTGTGTAGGGGTTGCAAAGTAGTTTGTTTGGTTCTAATGCTTTTTTCTTGCAGGTCCGGTGCGGCCGGCCATATGGATGGTCGGCCATTCATATATTTTCTGGGCGGCGCATAGAGCTGACTGCAGACCTGGTGGGACATCCCTCGGTTTCCGGGAAGTGGATGTGTCGTGGAGAGGAATTTGTGGCTTAAGATGGTCTCAGCTCCTATCGCAGGTGGTGGATATTGGTTTGCAAGCCAATGGTCCAGTGATTCTGGTCATCCATGCTGGGGGAAATGATATTGGTTCCATGCTACTGGTCGAGCTTTTGATCCTTATGCGGTCCAATTTGGAGCGGTTCCCGTAATTTTTTCAGGAGGTGGTTATGGTGTGGTCCGAAATTGTTCCACGAGTGGTATGGCAAGGCGGGGAGGCGGTAGAAAGGTGCAGGAGAATGGTGAACACGCGTATATCCCGCTTTGTTAGGGCCTGGGGGGTGTGGTGGTTCGCCACCAGCAGCTTGAGGATGATAACTCGTTGATGAGGCCAGACAGGGTTCACCGTTCCGATATTGGATTGGACATTTTCCTTTCAGGCCTTCAGGATGGGGTGGTTTATACCGACAGTCTGTGGTAGTTCTACCACTATTGCTTAACCTGCATGTATTGTACTGTCATGTTCTTTTATTACATGTGTAATAAAGTACTCTGTTGGTCACTGGTCTGTTTCTGCATGTGTCCTGTTTGCATGACGTCCCGGAGGTCTGCCTTGGGCCCCCGGCACGTCCATTATGCACAGACGTCTTTGGCCAGGGGTATGTCACCCCCTCTGCTATATAAGAAGTTACCAGGATTAATAAAAGGCACACTGTAGATGCGGCCCGCTATAGATTTTCCATTAGGGCTCAGGAGATTAGGTTACACCTCTGCCTTGACTCATTTCTTCTGCGGTCCATCCCCACCCTAACCTCCCTATACAGCTACCCTTATACACTACTATCCTGTAGCTTCCACTAGTATTGTTCCTGCCACCCCATTAGCCCACATTACTGTACCAACAGTGCTGCCAATGACCCCAATAAAGGTTCAACTTGGTATCACCATGGGGGGGCTCCCCACACAGTGGACACTATCCAACCAGTGCTGCCAGTGCAGTTTGTGCAGGGTCCTCTTTAACACATTTTAACAATCTATTTGTGCATTAGTATATTGCAGTATTATATGTATTGTTTGAGTATAAACTAGAGAAGCTATGTACAGCATATACAGTATATGTCTACTAGTATAGTCATAAAAATTATAAATGGTGTATTTTGTTGAGTGACCATGTTCTGGTGGCAGACCTTTTACATTTAAAGTTTTCATCTGTGTCGATGGAAATATTAATAAAGTTTTTGCTGTTTAAAGGCAGGGAGAGAAAAATGAAAATGTTTCCCCCAAAATTAGCTTGGTCTTTAAGGGGTTAATGACCTACTTGTTAGCGTGTTCTGGAAGTGATATTGGTCGTTGGTTGCATTTTGAAATCCTATGAGACATACCTGAGCTAATTATTTTGACCTTATTATTTTGTTACAAGATACTGTGGTTGTTGCGACATGGAACTTGCTGCGGTGTGAACATGTTGACAGCACAAACAGTCCTTAGGACAACTGTACAAGCTGTACCGTGTAAGGGTTGGTCCCTGTAGACAATGGGGCAGATTTACTAACCTTATTCTAATATTTAGACAGTGTAAATAAACTTAGACTGGACCCTCAAAAGATGCACCAAATGTGTCAAAGTGGCTGATGCTGCATCATAAATGTGGTGCTCGGCTGGACACTGTTCTCTGATTTTAGGGTACTTTCACACTTGCATTAGAGGACTCCAGCAGGCAGTTCCGTTGCCGGAACTGCCTGCCGGATCAGGAAATCCGTATGCAAACGAATAGCATTTGTTTACGGATCCGGATCCGTCTGACAAATGCATTGAAATACTGGATCCGCAGACCGGGAAACCGGATCATTTGTTCCGGAACACTTGGTACCGGATCCGGCATTAATACATTTCAATGGAAATTAATGCCGGCACAGCTTCGGCATTCCGGCAAGTGTTCTGGAATTTTGGCTGGAGAAAATACTGCAGCATGCTGCGGTATATTCTTCGGCCAAATACCGCAAAAGGGACTGAACTGAAGACATCCTGATGCTTACTGAACGGAATGCTTTCCATTCAGACTGCATTAGGATAAAACTAAAGCGTTTTTCCTGTGACGGAACTCAATACCTGAAAACTTTAACGCTAGTGTGAAAGTACCCTTACAGCACCTAACAGTGATGGCTAACCTCCGGCTGTGGTGAAACTATGACTCCCAGCATGCTTCATTTATTTCAATAGAGTTCTGAGAACAGCCAAGCAAGTGCACATCTTGGGAGTCGTACTTTTACAGCATCTGAAGTGCTGGAGGTTAGCCATCACAGGCTTAGGATATGTCCAGACAGAGTTTAGACAGAGTTTTTTTAGCATGGATTTGATGCTGAAAACCGGGCCAAAACTGTACTGAAACCGCCTCCCATGGAAAACAATGCGGCCGTTGATTTTTTGCCACATGACTTTCTAGTCCGTGCCATTTACAGGTAGTGTTGAGCGAGCATGCTCGGCCGAATACCAGTTCGGCTCGACCATCGCTATGCTCGGCACATGGCGGTACTCGGGCGAGTACCGAATGTGCTCGAGTGCAAAGCTCAAGTCTCCACCTCGCATGTTTCGCAGCTGCTAAGCAGCCAATAAACGTGCAGGTAAGTACTGCCCTCACTGTAATGCTGTAGCCATGTTGGCTGCTAGCATTACAGTGATTGGCTGGCGGGAGCGCGTCATCGGGCACTATATAGCACCCGATGACGCATGTTCGGCTCATTCGTAGTCAGGGAGAGCTGAACATGGGAAGGGAAGGACAGTGTAGGGAGTGTAATTGAAGTTATTTTTTTCACAAAAACATTTCAGAGACCCAAAAGTCCTTTTAAGGACTATTGTGTGTGACAGCAGCAATATACAGGTCCTTCTAAAAAAAATTAGCATATTGTGATAAAGTTCATTATTTTCTGTAATGTACTGATAAACATTAGACTTTCATAAATTTTAGATTCATTACACACCAACTGAAGTAGTTCAAGCCTTTTATTGTTTTAATATTGATGATTTTGGCATACAGCTCATTAAAACCCAAATTTCCTATCTCAAAAATTAGCATATTTCATCCGACCAATAAAAGAAAAGTGTTTTTAATACAAAAAAAGTCAACCTTCAAATAATTATGTTCAGTTATGCACTCAATACTTGGTCGGGAATCCTTTTGCAGAAATGACTGCTTCAATGCGGCGTGGCATGGAGGCAATCAGCCTGTGGCACTGCTGAGGTGTTATGGAGGCCCAGGATGCTTCGATAGCAGCCTTAAGCTCATCCAGAGTGTTGGGTCTTGCGTCTCTAAACTTTCTCTTCCCAATATCCCACAGATTCTCTATGGGGTTCAGGTCAGGAGAGTTGGCAGGCCAATTGAGCACAGTAATACCATGGTCAGTAAACCATTTACCAGTGGTTTTGGCACTGTGAGCAGGTGCCAGGTCATGCTGAAAAATGAAATCTTCATCTCCATAAAGCTTTTCAGCAGATGGAAGCATGAAGTGCTCCAAAATCTCCTGATAGCTAGCTGCATTGACCCTGCCCTTGATAAAACACAGTGGACCAACACCAGCAGCTGACATGGCACCCCAGACCATCACTGACTGTGGGTACTTGACACTGGACTTCAGGCATTTTGGCATTTTGGCATTTCCCTCTCCCCAGTCTTCCTCCAGACTCTGGCACCTTGATTTCCGAATGACATGCAAAATTTGCTTTCATCCGAAAAAAGTACTTTGGACCACTGAGCAACAGTCCAGTGCTGCTTCTCTGTAGCCCAGGTCAGGCGCTTCTGCCGCTGTTTCTGGTTCAAAAGTGGCTTGACCTGGGGAATGCGGCACCTGTAGCCCGTTTCTACTCCAGACTCAGTCCACTGCTTCCGCAGGTCCCCCAAGGTCTGGAATCGGTCCTTCTCCACAATCTTCCTCAGGGTCCGGTCACCTCTTCTCGTTGTGCAGCGTTTTCTGCCACACTTTTTCCTTCCCACAGACTTCCCACTGAGGTGCCTTGATACAGCACTCTGGGAACAGCCTATTCGTTCAGAAATTTCTTTCTGTGTCTTACCCTCTTGCTTGAGGGTGTCAATGATGGCCTTCTGGACTGCAGTCAGGTCGGCAGTCTTACCCATGATTGCGGTTTTGAGTAATGAACCAGGCTGGGAGTTTTTAAAAGCCTCAGGAATCTTTTGCAGGTGTTTAGAGTTAATTAGTTGATTCAGATGATTAGGTTAATAGCTCGTTTAGAGAACCTTTTCATGATATGCTAATTTTTAGAGATAGGAATTTTGGGTTTTCATGAGCTGTATGCCAAAATCATCAATATTAAAACAATAAAAGGCTTGAACTACTTCAGTTGGTGTGTAATAAATCTAAAATATATGAAAGTCTAATGTTTATCAGTACATTACAGAAAATAATGAACTTTATCACAATATGCTAATTTTTTTAGAAGGACCTGTATATTTTTAGGGCACCCTGCGCTAAATACTGTGTAATAGGCTGCTGCGGACAGTTAAATTATCTGCACCACATCTCCTGTGTAAAGTGTGCGCATCCCTAAAATATAAGTGACATCCAGTGCACTTTTTCCGTAGACGGTGTCCGCTTCTGACAGTGACCTGACCAGGCCCACATCTGCAGTGTAACGTGTGCACTTCTAAAATGTATCTGTGACCTACAATAAAAATTTTCAATAGACGGTGTCCTCTTGTGACAGTGACCTGACCAGGCCCACATCTGTAGTGTAATGTGTGCACTTCAAAAATTCTGTGACATACACTGTACTTTGTCAGATTTGCAACCATTTTTCCCCTGGAACACAAAGACTGGTTTCCCGAAAGCAACTCTGCGGGTTATGGGAATAACGACGCCGGATGTCATTGTTTATGGTCGGAACTACGACGGTATCTGATCGTCTTCCAACTTCCGACTTTCTGTTTTGATTAATGAAAATATTCTGGGCGAATGCTTGGTTCGTCTTGCGCCGGTCCAAGAATTTCACCTCTAGCAACGCAATTCGGATGCCCCCGGCCGTCCCTCTTAATCATGGCCCCAGTTCCGAAAACAAACAAAATAGAACCGGAGTCCTATACCATTATTCCTAGCTGAAGTATTCAGGCAACCCAGCCTGCTTTGAACACTGTAATTTTTTTCAATGGTCAGCTCAGCAGCAGGCTCTCAACCATAATGTTTTAGAGAGTCAGCTCAGCAGCAGGCCCTCGCATATCATTTCTTTTAGAGGGTCAGATCACCTGCAGGCCCTCGCATATAATTTTTTACAGGGTCAGCTCACCAGCAGGCCCTCACCTACAATCTTTTACAGGGTCAGATCACCTGCAGACCCTCGCATATAATGTTTTAGAGGATCAGCTCACCAGCAGGCCTTCTTCACCTACAATCTTTTACAGGGTCAGCTCACCTAAAGGCCCTCGCATATAATTTTTTAGAGGGCCAGCTCACCAGCAGGCCCTCACTTACAATCTTTTACAGGGTCAGATCACCTCCTGATGATGACAGCGAAGTCTTGCCTGTTGGTACTCTGGCACACATGGCTGACTTCATGTTAGGCTGCCTTTACCGTGACCCGCGAGGCATACGCATTTTAGACAACACGGATTACTGGTTGTTCACCCTTTTCTACCCCCACTACAAAGAGAACTTATCATCTCCAATTCCTCTGGTAGAGAGGACAAGCAAAACGGTGCAATACCAGAAGGTCCTTGTGGAAAAATTGCTCGACATTTTATAGGGCTGACATCAAAATGGATCGTCGATGTCACAGGGAAGTGCGATCAGGCAGAAGTTATCTAGAGTCAACAAAGCAGCAGCAGGCCCTCACATATCTATGACATACAGTGCACTTTTTGCATAGACACTGCGAACAGTAACATTACTTGTGGTACCTCTGCTGAATAACGTTTTCTCATCCGAAATACCAGTAACATTCCCTGTAATTTTTTATTACTCATTCCAATAACAGGGCCTCTTACAAGTTGTTGTTTATCGCCACTGCCTCCTCGAGTTGGGATTGGGTAATTTGCGCGCCCACCACTTGCCTTCCTTGGATGTGGTAGCCGTAGCCGTTTCTCAGGCTCCCTCTCCGAAATCGAACCCTGATTCCCCGTTACCCATTGTCACCAAGTCAGGCGCATAAAAGAACATCGAAAGTTGATAGGGCAGACATCCAAATGGATCGTCGACTTCACGGGGACGTGCGATCAGTCAGAAGTTATCTAGAGTCAACAAAGCGGCAGCAGGCCCTTGCCCATAATGTTTTCGCTGGTCAGCTCACCGGAAGGCCCTCGCATATGTGTGACATCCAGTGTACTTTTTCCGTAGACTGTGCTGCGGACTGTGCTAAATCTGCTGTATAACGTTAGCACATCCAAAATATATCTCTGAAATTCAAGTTAATTTTTTCTTAGCCGGTGCTGACTGCGCCATTGCCTGCGCTAAATCTGCTGTATAACGTTAGCGCATCCAAAATATATGTCTTTTGCTGCTGCTCTGGAATGTAATATCCTAATATTGTTTTTCCTATGCTGATACATAACTGTTTTTGATAATATCTCTGGAAATGTCCTAGCAATGGCAGCTCTGCTAGTCTAGCGGGAATCAGGACTGTCATCGTTTAGCATTGACAGTAGGTGCACATTATCATGGCACACTTACTATCAGCGCAGAACTCTGCAGTCCCGCTTCTCTCGCTATCTTCCCAGTGTGTCTCTTAGCGCCAAGAGAGAAACTCAGAGGACAGAGCCAAAGTAGCAGAACTGCCAGTGGTTAGCACTGGCAGCAAGTCAGGCAAGGGCTCAGCAGTGCTAAAGCACATATAGGGAGGCAAGAGCTGGGGAAGTGACAAGAGGCAGCATGAAAGCCTCTGTATGTTACACACAAGCGTCTTCAGAGCTCAGTTGAACCCTGAAGACAGACGCTCCTTAGGAATGCTCAGGAAATTCAAATCTATGTTTATATACAGCTAGTAATGGATGGGGTATGCTACAAATAGTAATGGCTAATTAGCTAATTGGTCATAGCCCTCAAGATCGGATCTCAGAGATAATACAGATATGGTACCCACAGATTTTGTCTTCTCATCTTCTTTAAATTATTGCCAAGAATCCCATGGCCATCTTGCATTTATACTAGAATTTTATGAGTATGGAATTGGCACTGGGTTCTGATGTGAAGAATTGGATTGATCTGTATAATTGTATGTCACATTGGCACCAAAAGGAGCAGCAGCTGAATCAGGGACGGACTGACAACTCATGGGGCCCCCGGGAAATGGGAGATTATGGGGCCCCTGTGTCCCCGCCCACCCTCAAGCCACACCCACACATAGCCCCATCTACATATCGCGCCGCGCCGACTACAGGCTCATGTTGGCCCTTGGGCGATAAAGTCTCAGGGGGCACCCCTATACAGTGGTAACTCTCTGAGTACAGATAATATAGAAACATAGAAACATAGAATGTGTCGGCAGATAAGAACCATTTGGCCCATCTAGTCTGCCCAATATACTGAATACTATGGATAGCCCCTGGCCCTATCTTATATGAAGGATGGCCTTATGCCTATTCCATGCATGCTTAAACTCCTTCACTGTATTTGCAGCTACCACTTCTGCAGGAAGGCTATTCCATGCATCCACTACTCTCTCAGTAAAGTAATACTTCCTGATATTACTTTTAAACCTTTGCCCCTCTAATTTAAAACTATGTCCTCTTGTAGCAGTTTTTCTTCTTTTAAATATTCTTTCCTCTTTTACCTTGTTGATTCCCTTTATGTATTTAAAAGTTTTTATCATATCCCCTCTGTCTCGTCTTTCTTCCAAGCTATACATGTTAAGGTCCTTTAATCTTTCCTGGTAAGTTTTATCCTGCAATCCATGTACCAGTTTAGTAGCTCTTCTCTGAACTCTCTCCAAAGTATCAATATCCTTCTGGAGATATGGTCTCCAGTACTGAGCACAATACTCCAAATGAGGTCTCACTAGTGCTCTGTAGAGCGGCATGAGCACCTCCCTCTTTCTATTGGTAATGCCTCTCCCTATACACCCAAGCATTCTGCTAGTATTTCCTGCTGCTCTATGACATTGTCTGCCTACCTTTAAGTGTTCTGAAATAATGACCCCTAAATCCCATTCCTCAGATACTGAGGTTAGGACTGTATCACTGATTTTATATTCTGCTCTTGGGTTTTTACGTCCCAGGTGCATTATCTTGCACTTATCAACATTAAATTTTAGTTGCCAGATTTTTGACCATTCCTCTAGTTTTCCTAAGTCCTTTTCCATTTGGTGTATTCCTCCAGGAACATCAACCCTGTTACAAATCTTTGTATCATCAGCAAAAAGACACACCTTACTATCGAGGCCTTCTGCAATTTCGCTGATAAAGATATTAAACAATATGGGTCCCAGAACAGATCCCTGAGGTACCCCACTGGTAACAAGACCTTGGTCTGAATATACTCCATTGACTACAACCCTCTGTTGTCTGTCCCTCAGCCACTGCCTAATCCATTCAACAATATGGGAGTCCAAGCCCAATGACTGCACTTTATTGATAAGCCTTCTATGTGGGACAGTATCAAAAGCCTTACTAAAGTCTAGATAAGCGATGTCTACTGCACCTCCTCAATCTATTATTTTAGTCACCCAATCAAAAAAATCAATAAGATTAGTTTGACATGATCTCCCTGAAGTAAACCCATGCTGTTTTTCATCTTTCAATCCATGGGATTTTAGATGGTCCACAATCATCTCCTTAAGTATGGTTTCCATTAATTTCCCCACTATTGATGTCAGGCTTACTGGCCTATAGTTGCCCGATTTCTCCTTACTACCTTTCTTGTGAATGAGCACAACATTTGCTAATTTCCAATCTTCTGGGACGACTCCTGTTGCCAGTGATTGGTTAAATAAATCTGTTAATGGTTTTGCTAGTTCACCGCTGATGTTGTAGTAGATGTTGTGTACATTTTATTATGTGGACATTTTGTCTTAGGATGTGTGTGTGTTTTTATAGATTGTCATCTGTCTCCCTGTGTCGGATTTAGCCAAAGAACACTCTAGCAGAGGGTACTTTGGCTGAATCGGGACCAGTAGCAAAACTGTCAGTATGAAAACCTTCTCATGGGCTTGGAGCACTATCCCTTTCTGGACACATATCTGCTTTTAAGACATGCATATCTGCCTTGTCGGTATATTTGTACCGTATACTGACAATAGCCGTAGCAATGCCTCGCAGATAATCTCAAACCTATGAGAACCAGTAGAATGATCTTTATTAGATACTGATCACTCTGGAGCAGTATTAAATGAGGTCCATGCTGACAGTGATGGGGGGTAGGCGGCTACCTGGCTGGTCGGGTAATCGGCATGACTCATCCTTCCTTATACAGGGATGGGGTGTGTCCATTGTCTGCCCAGCCACATTGACTGCCCCTCCCTGTCCTTTGATATGTCATCACTTCCTGTATCCTTTTCTTGGGTCAGCCCCTTTTACACCTTTTGTTAGTCAATAAAGGACGGAAACTGGGCAAGGAGGGGGAGGAGTTGCTCAGAATTTCAATCAAGATGGTAGCACGTGGGTCTGTCTCTGACTGCAGCTGATGGAGGATGGATTTACCTTTTTCCTTACACAAACTTTGATGCGAGCTGATTACAACTATTAATATTTGTCTACAACATAGATTTCCCCTGCAGTCCTATGTAACAACACAGATAACACAGTGATGGCTATTTGAGTACAGAACATGTAGTAGTGTAACCTGCAGTCCTATGTAAAACCACAGAAAACACTAGTGTAGATCATGTGGTAGTGTTACCTACGTCCTTAGTGTGCCTCCCTGTGCCTCTTCCATGGACTCCATGCTGGTGGTGCTGCCTCTTCTTCCATCATCTTCTTCTTGCCCCACACAGAACGTCCTGATGCAGCTGCATCAAGACATAGGAACACTGTGGGCATGGTGATGTTGACAGACACAGGGAAAGACACACAGGGACAGACACACACAGACACACAGGGA